>NW_005356674.1:8604206-8609649 GCF_000412655.1 Myotis brandtii
ACACACATACTCTGCCAATACCTGCTGCTGTTTACTCACAAATCTGAGAGGACTGGATTTTCATATGCTTGCATACTCCACCTGGTGTATTAGCCACCTTCATATTTTATGTATCACTCATAAGTAAGAACGGGGCAGGAGGGGATGTATTTCACTCCCGTTATTGGGAGATGAACTTTTGTATTGCAGTCCAAGCCACAAAGGGACATCACCATGGACGCCAGGGCACCACCATTAAATATCCCACCACCCTGCCATGGCTGTCACTCCCAATAGCACGTGGTCTGCAGTGACAATGCCACATGCTAAGGTGATTATTGTTTGCTCATAGTCCTGGGCCAGCAGCTCTTTATTTATTCTCAGCCCTTAGCTCAGGGTCCCACTTACACGGCCTCAGAAGATGATTGTCCCAAGAACAAAGGCCTGATCCTCCAAGAATTACAGAGCACAGGAGGCCGTGAACTTCCCTGCCCGGCCCCTTGACATAGATATGCATTTCTTAAGCCTTGCCTGTATTTTACAGCTGAAAGGTGCATAATTTGTAGCCTTTGGTGGTAATTTAAACTGGAAGATGCTTTCAAGAATAATAGTGCAGCCCTGGCCAGGTGGCTCGGTTGGTTGGAGCATTGTCTCATGAACCAAAAGGTTGTGGGTTTGATATGTAATCAGGGCACATACCTAGGTTTCGGGTGCAATCCGCAGTTGGAATGAGTGCAGGAGGCAGCCAATCAATGCCCCCCCCCTTCTCTCTCCCTCTCTCCCTGCCTTCCCTCTTCCTCTCTCTCTAAAATCAATTAAAAAATACTCTCAGGTGAGGATTATAAAAAGGAATGCACTTTGTTGATTTTCGGAGCTTCATCAACCAGGCTTTTTAAGTAAAACTAAAATGAGTGATGAGTGTTTGAAGCATTGCCAGTGAACATATGAAAGGAAGTAATACTCATCCAGCTCATATCGGGCTACCAGAAAATGCTCCACCAGACCCCTGGATAAATGAGGAGTCAGCTGTGACATTAACCAGGCATGGTGTCTTCATTGTGCCAGTCCCTTGCATCATTTCATTTAATTCTCACAACTTTACAGGTAGGAAATTATGGCTCCGTGATGTTTAATATCTTGTCCTAGATGACACAGCTCATGAATAGCAGAACCAGGATTTGAACGCGTGTAAATCTGTACTCTTTTCTGCCTCTGCTGCACCCCCGGTGTAAATCTGTTTTAAACACCTTCCCCCACAGGCTGTGTGCCTGAGCCTGTGCTGAGTGCTGCTGCTTGGTTTTCTTCCATCCTTTCTGTTACCACTCCTGTCCTGCCCATTTGTGTCATGACCAGGTTCATTTCATCACTTGTATTTATTTTTTAATTTTTTTCTACTCGAATGAAGGAGGCACAGTTGCCAGTTCTTTGATACTGAGCTGTGACAGCCACCATCCTTGCTTGAATAAGTTCTTCTTTATATCTCTCATTTGGCTTGACATCAAAGCTGGAAAAGGTTACCAGTGACGAGATGAACCTATTCAGTATGCGAATTATGTAATAGTACAAATGACTTGATATCAGTATAATTGAGTTCTTGACTATTCATTTTCATCACTGCCTGTTCAGTATGTCAAGCTGTAAAATAGACCATTTTAATTTACAGAAATGACTCAGATCTTGAAGAGTGAATGTGAAAGCACTGAATTCCAAAGTGCAAGCCCCACCACTAGGCTGTGAACTCCTTGAAGATGGTCTATGTCCTGTAGGTCACTGTGTCCCTAGTTCCTCTTCAGGGGCTGCCGGTATGAAACCTTTGGGTGCTCACTATAATTCTCTTAGAACAGTGGAAGTTGATAAATGCTGTGTGACTGGTTTTAAGAATCTGGTGCACTTCTTGAGAGACATATTGATTATGCTTTAGTTTAAATAAGTGCAATTAATCAAAATATGGTGTTCTTTGAGTTATACAAATAATCCAACCTATATTTCATTTCTATGAAACAATTACTGTGGCAGCCAGTGATAAATACTATAAAGAAAAACAACACAGAATTTAAAGGAATGAAGAACGATGGATTGGTATTTGTTATTTAGAATGTCATGAAATATAGATGAGTAATATTGTAATGCAAAATATTTGGACGTTTAAGTACAAAAAGTTAGAATCTACCCTTAAGGTAAGCATCAATAATTATACCTGCTTGAGCCAGAGAGCAGAATCTGGCTATCCCATTTCCATAGTAATGTTAGAGCCAAAACCATTACTTTCCCCAATACTTTGGTGAGTAAAATGATAGATCAGCTGTGCCCCAACCCCTTTTTTATTCAAGCTTGGCTCTTAAAGCTAAAGCAAGCTTATACAATTTGGAACAAGAACTCAAGATTGGATATTTTAAAATCATTGATAGGAACATTAAAAATATCATCATTAGTGATGCATCAAATAGAAGCTGTTTTTTGATCCTCATAAGTTTTACACTGATCTTCAGATTAAGGCATTTGGGCTGCAAAGGGTAAGTTGTGTAGGTGTTGAAACTGCCTATAAGATGGAGTGGAAGATTTTGTTGAAATGAATGACTGAAAATATGATTTAAAACACTATATGCACATATTTATTTGTAGTTTTTCACACTGAAACGACCTTAGTTCAATACTGGCTCCAGTTTCAAATTCAGTATTGTACAAGCCTCACTACTAGTATACCTGAAACTTACCTGAAATGGTTGCTTAAGCCATTTCACAGTGATGTGTGATTTTATAATTTTTCACATACGCATTTGAACTTGAGTAGTGGGAAGTCAGAGAAAAGAGCCTGGGCCTGACGTTAGGGGAGGCGCCTCTTGCACGTGTGCAGCCTGGTGTGTCGCTGTCAGGTGTAATTCTTGTCTGGATGTTCCCTTTGCAGATGATGCAGTCCCTCAAGGCATTGCTTGAAAATGCAGATGCTGTGTATGAAAAGATTGTGCACTGTCAGAAGGCAGGTAAGTGAAAGCTTGTCTTCTGTTTAAAATAAAATCATATATTTTGCCTCTGATTCACTGGTTCTCAAGCCTGGATAACAAAGTATCCGGTGGGGCAGGGGGAGGGCCTTTTAAAATGTATTGACATTGGCCTGGAGTGTGGCTTATGGTGTCATAGCTGTTCAAAGCTCCCAGATTTTTCTAACGAACAGCCAAAATTGAGGACCTCTGCACTTATCTCTTCGCCTGTGTACCCTGTGCTGCCAGCCCCTCCTGTCATCCCCACTGTCTCTAGCACATGGTAGGGAGGGTGAGGCTCGAGCAGAGGAAGAACAGGTTCTTAGAAAGGAGAATAGGCACCAGTTACAACCTCTTAGCACTTTTTAATGCACTGACATTTTCAAATGCTGATGAATTCATTAATTTAATATCCAAGTGTTAGGCTAGATTATAAAATTCTACTCACATAAACCACCATCTAACTTTAGCTGTGATAAAACCCCAAAATCAAGTGTTCTGCACTGTAATAAGAACAGACAAAATGGAGTTCTTTCAATTTTCAAATTTTGTTTGAGTGTCAGTTTGGAAGATTCTAATATGGAGAATATTTATAATTCATAAATAAGAATATCTGTCCTTAATTTCTAAGGTTTTTGGTTGCTATTCTTTAAAATCAAGAAATATAACTATTACCTAGCCTGAAAAAAAAGTCTCTCATATCAGAATGAACTCATTTAAAATACATTAAAGAGACATTTTTCTTTTTTGGTGTTTATTGAAGGAATATACACATTAGTGACTAATGAACAGACAAAAATCTCATTTCGTTTTACTCTTTTTGTAGCAAAACATTATTAGCAAAATGATCTTTCTACTTCTGGGGTAATATTCCCTACAGCCACAACTCAAGTTACTTCAAACAGTATTTTTATCATTCCACTCCCCTATACAGAACTTCTAGAAGCTTGCTGGAGAGTCTGTTGTATCAAATCTAAACTTCTGACTTCCACACAAGGTCATCTACCCACCCATCTTGACAATGTTATAGAAAATTCATGAATTACATCATCTGCTCATTTGATAAATATGTTTTGAACTTCTATGCATAAGGTACTTGTAAGAGCACTTGCTTATCAAAAAATAAACAAGATTCGTTTCTGCCTTCGAGAACCTTCCAGTTAGTTGGACAGGATGAAAGTAGTCACACACAATTGAATGTGCTGAGTACTTACTGTGTTTCTTCGGAATCTGAGCTCGGTTTGTGAGGCAGTGGGAGCCTTTGGTTTTTGTCTGTCTGTTTTTCTAGCAGCATGGGAGAGAGATTGAGCTGTAAGATGATGATCATCAGCTGTGTGCAGAGCATTTTCGTGGGCAGAGCTGATTGGGAGTCTGTTGGGAGCAGAGAGGAAGAAAGGAAATGATGGTGCCCATCAGCCTGGCCTTTGGGCTGCCACCCCTTCTCCATTCCCTGTGTGTTTCTATTTAGTTGGATTTTCATGAGCCGTCCTTCTGGTAGGACTTCTCCCTCCTCTCTGTCAGTCGGTGCTTTGCTTCTTTTTGTCTCAACAGTCTTCCAGGAATCCTTCTGGTAGGACTTCTCCCTCCTCTCTGTCAGTCTAGGTGCTTTGCTTCTCCCTCCTCTCTGCTCTAGGTGCTTTGCTTCTTTTTGTCTCAACAGTCTTCCAGGAGACCTTCCATGTTTCCGGGATTATGTTACCTAACCATTCTATTCAGCCCTTCAAACATGAATACAGGGTTTTGTTCAGCCGATAGAGCTTCTTCAGTTATTGTGTAGCCTACTTATGTATTCCACCTTCCAGATAGGAGAGTAACCTCCTATGGCACCAGGTTTGCATATTGAGTTACCCTCCGGATTTTACCCATGACATCTGTTCTCACATTCTGTTCCAATATTAACTAACTGTGATTTGACTTTTACTAAGTATTCAATTCTATTAAATGCATGTATTGCTATGAGAAGTGTGGACTATTAGAATTTGAAACTACATTTATCAGAAAAAATAACTTTATTTAACAATTTATCAATTCTTTGCAACTTCATTGGTGTATGAAGTTTAATAATTTCTAACATAATGCAGCTTTATGTTGTCCTTCTATTTGATTTCAGTAAGGGATATATTTGCTTGTATTTAAAAAACTGAAGTATTGTCTATGAAGGATTTTTTTCTTGGTGGGAAAGGCAGAGAATCACCAGTGTGTAAAGATTTGTGTTGCTCTAGGTTTAAAGATTTTTAGAAGCATATACGATTCTTTTATTTTCTAATTAAATTTATTGGGGTGACATTCTTCCTAAGATATAAAAAGCCAGGGGCCGTCACAACCAAAACAACCAAACGGACAACCGAATAGCAGGCTGCATGGGGTGACAAGGCTGCCAGGAGGGTTAGTGAGGGACGACCAAACGACTGAACAGCAGGCTACATGGGGCGACCAGGCCAGCAGAGGGGTTAGTGAGGGACAACCAAACGACTGAACAGCAGGCT
>NW_005356674.1:8609664-8646900 GCF_000412655.1 Myotis brandtii
ATGGCGGGGGAGGGGGGGCAGTAAGGGACAACCAGGACATCCATGAATTTCATGCACTGGGCCTCTAGTTGGTTAATAAGATTATATAGGTTTCAAGAGTACAATTCTAAGATACATCATCTTCATATTTCATTGTGTTCCCACCACCCAAAGGCAAATCATCTTCGTCACCATATATTTGGCTCCCTTTTCCCTTTACTATCGCCTCGCCCCCTTCCCTCTGGTAACCACCATACTGTTGTCTGTGCCTATGAGTTTCAGTTTTATATCCCACATATGAGTGAAATCTTATGGTTCTAAGCTTTTTTGCATCCACATTGTCGTAAATGACAGTATTTGATCTTTTCTTATGGCTGAGTAAGGTTCTGTTATGTACACGTATCACATCTATGACAATGGTCTTGTGGTTTCATAGTTACCGCTGACCGCCTACACAGCCCTTCTACCATCCCAGTGCTTATTTTAGAGGCCCTTGATCTCTTGTTTCTCATATTTACAGTTATCATAGGGCATATTGTTTTTAGTCATATGAAGAATTGCTCATTTGTATTTGGCTTAAAACATTTGCATAAGATTTTACTTTTGATAAGTAATTGCTGTTCTGCTTGCATAACTTTAATCTTGCAATGACAAAATGAAGATATGGGTTACCAAAGTGCTGTAGGAGAGGATTATTTTAGAAGCATTTCATACTTCTAAACACTAATTTATATTCTTACTAGATTAACCGTCATTTAAACAAGTAAAAATAAAGAGGTCTGCTGTTAAAAAGTGTGTCCGGTTTGGACAGATTCAGACTCTGGACTATGCAGTTGATTTTTTTGGAGATAGAAATGTGTGTGCTGATGTTGTTACTGAGAAGAGGGAGTGAGGCAGGAGAGGAAGGTAAAGGAGAGATCTCCAGCCCAGGCAGGCTAGGACCTTCCCTGCTGGCAGACAGCCCAAAGGGACAGACTGCAGGGAGGACAGAGGGGACCACCAGGCGGTGGGCAGTTGGGGAAGCCTCTGTAGCTTTACCTCTTAAGAAGAGAATGAGAATATGGCAGTACAGAGGGTCAGAGGGCACAAGGGAAATCTTAATAAGAGAACCATATTCCCAGGAATAGGCAAGATCCAGTGAAGAGGAAGACATAAAACAGTGGTTCTCAACCTTCTGGCCCTTTAAATATAGTTCCTCATGTTGTGACCCAACCATAAAATTATTTTCGTTGCTACTTCATAACTGTAATGTTGCTACTGTTATGAATCATAATGTAAATATCTGATATGCAGGATGGTCTTGGGCGACCCCTGTGAAAGGGTTGTTTGACCACCAAAGGGGTCGTGACCCACAGGTTGAGAACCGCTGCATTAAAAGATGAGCTGGCATGAAGGATGGAGAAAGCAAGGAGGCAGGCATCAAGTACAGTCATGACCTTAGCACAGTGATGGCGAACCTTTTGAGCTCGGCGTGTCAGCATTTTGAAAAACCCTAACTTAACTCTGGTGCTGTGTCACATATAGAAATTTTTTGATATTTGCAACCATAGTAAAACAAAGACTTATATTTTTGATATTTATTTTATATATTTAAATGCCATTTAACAAAGAAAAATCAACCAAAAAAATGAGTTCACGTGTCACCTCTGACACGCGTGTCATAGGTTCACCATCACTGTCTTTCCAAGGACGAGAGGAGTGCTTTCCTTTGAGAAGGTGGACAAGGAAGTACTTGCTGCCCTAGAATACAGCCTCAGGCTGAGGAGGTAACCGAGGGAACTAGAACAGGACAAGAGTGTGGGAAGGGGCCCTTGTTCAGCCAGAGGTCAGTGGTGCCAGTAAAGGGACTAGTTAGATGGGACGAGGGTGATGC
This sequence comes from Myotis brandtii, assembly GCF_000412655.1. Classification (NCBI taxonomy): domain Eukaryota; kingdom Metazoa; phylum Chordata; class Mammalia; order Chiroptera; family Vespertilionidae; genus Myotis; species Myotis brandtii. The sequence continues at coordinate 8,611,517 of NW_005356674.1, forward strand.
GCCGGGGTGAGTGGGTCTGGGCCGACGCATGAGTGAGACAGATGAGTAGTAAGTGGCATGGCTATGCGAGAGTGAGTGTGCACAAATTAACGAGCACAGTCGAATACACTCCCACACTCACTCTACACCCAGCAATGCCTGTTCTTCCAAGGAATAGCAAAGCAGGTGACTAGTAAGGAGCGTGTGCAGGGCAGCCCATCAGGAAGCTGCAGCGGGAGAAGCATCAGAAAAGTTCTTTTTTTCAAAAGTTTATGTAAGATTAGCCAGATTCTCTCAGGAGAAATGTCTTTTCCACTTTCTAGTTCCCTCTTTCTTTCTTTCTCTCTCTCTCTCTCTCTCTCTCTCTCTCTCTCTCTCTCCCTCTCTCTCTCTCTGACTCACAATGGGGGGCTGGGATTTGACCAGTGATGTGAGTCACACTGCAGACCACCCCCAACAGCCCAGAACTCGGTGGCACCAGGTACCTCAGTGGGTAAAGGCAGGGGTACAGGAGCTGTCCCAGGGCCAGGTTAAGAAGTAATGAGACCCTGAGAGACTGCCTGTGTCCTGCCAGTAGGGAGTTTAAAAATAGCAAAGTTCTCATCCTTCAATGTGGGAGTTTAATAGGTGACACTTGAAAAGAAAGCTAAACAATATAAGCGTGTTACTTAGAAATGTAAACTAAAGAAGGAAACACAATTCAGCCAAAGGGGTTGAATGTAACTGCTCCTGGAGATGGGGAACGAGGACAATTATTTGGCTCTTTAAACGATGTGCATGCAGAATTCTGATAAAAATTAAATGAGTAAATTTATAAAAGGATGGAAGGAATTAGGAAACAGAAGCTGCCACAGGAATCCCTAAGGATGTCCCAGAGAAGACCTGGGCCGTACTCACAGGGCTAGGGGACAGTGTTGGGTGTTAGGTGAGGTTACTGCCCAGGACCCCTGCTGGGCTCGCCAGGTTTGTGGGCAGGCTTGGTGCCCAGAGGGATGTCTATGTGCCGGAGTGGGCGAGAGCCTGGTTCCTCGTCTGGCCAGAGAATTGGTTCTCATTCTTCCACAAATGACGGAGGGAAGGTCAAGGTCAAATGAAAGAAAACCCAGCTTCAACCTCCCCCGACCCACTTAAATAGAAGCTTCTTTTTAGAAGTTCTAAGGCAGTCAGTCTCATGCGTGGCAGGGTTGCATCATTATGGAGGAAAGTGGGATATAAGGCAACTTTCCAATAATGAAAGCTTTCATTACCCTCCATTTTAATCAGTTTAATGAGAACTTTTCTATAATGGATTCCATACATCCCTGCTTTCTTAAATTTGCTTTGCCAAAACTAATTTGAGTTTTCAATGACTCTGGGTCATTTTGAGGGGCATCTATTATTATTATTATTATTATTATTATTATTATGTGGCTATTTCCCCGAGAGCCTTTACATTTTGGGATACCCTTAACCTGCACAGCCTATGAATGGCCTCGCTCTGTCTGTTCAGATTCCATTCCCAGGGTTAATAGTTAAATTTCATTTCATTCAAATTTCACTGCCTACTGCTAATTGGTACTGCATTTCTGACTGTCTGTTGTACTCCATTGGTTTTTTTCCTTGTAATTTACTGCTTCTAGTCTGCGGAGCAGTTGGCATCTCCCCTGTGACCAGGCTTGATGGATTTATTTTACCTAAAAGCAGATGAGAGCCTGACGCACTCCCCTCTGGGGAGAAGCAGCAGGCTGTTGGGCAGACCTACGTGACTGGGATTTGATTGCTCAGAGACCTTTTTTATTTTGCAAACTCCTTGGATCTCAGTGCGTTTTTAGGAGCGGGGGTTACCAGATAAGCAACCTGTCACCATCTATCACTTGGTTTGCTCACATCATTATCTTGCCCGACAGAGTAAACATAAATCATCCGGAAGATTTGTTCTGAGAGCACTTCACAAGTGTTCTGTTTGAAAATGTTTACAAAAGGAGACCTGGGAGCCTATAACTTTTGTTTTCATTTATGTCGGGATGTTTCTCAGCTCCATTTTACAGACTGAGGAGGTTCTTCCCATGTTCTTGTGCCTTCTGTACCGTTCATGTCGTGCTGTATGATACTAGGTTAGTCATTTGACTCCTCTCTTGCCTGATTTTCCTCCTTCCAAGTGACATGGGATTGTGATTCCCTGCTGGGCCCCATCGGCTCTAAAATACAGTGATCTGAGATTGATGGTCTAATTTTGAAATGGCTTCATCAGTTACTTAAAAAGATTGCCAGCTTAAAGAAGTGAGCCCATACAGCGGCACGGGATACATAAATTATAGCCCAGGGACATGAGTTTCAAGAAGGAAAGTTAATGCCTGACTTTGAAGGTGAAGAGTGACCACTGAAATAGAGCGTCGGCCTGCGGACTGAAGGGTCCCGGGTTCGATTCCGGTCAAGGGCATGTACCTTGGTTGCGGGCACATCCCCAGTAGGAGGTGGGCAGGAGGCAGCTGATCGATGTTTCTCTCTCATCGATGTTTCTTACTCTCTATCCCTCTCCCTTCCTCTCTGTAAAAAACCAATAAAATATTAAAAAAAAAAAGAGTGACCACTGAAGGCGAGACATAAGGACCAAGTTGGGTGCCCGTAACTCCTTTGGAGCCCTCGGCGTCTCCCTGTTCTTAAGGAATGGGTGCCAAACCACCACATCCTCTCCTAGGTGCTCTAATTAGCACACAGTTAGTGAAGCCATGGGCAGCCAAGAAGCGGGGAGGTCTTCAGGGGCTGGCCAGCATGTCTTCCCCCTTGGATTCTCCCAAAGGAACTTTCATCGCTAATAAGAGAGGTTAGAGGGAATGGTCACAAAGGTGATAACTAGGCCAACTCAGGGCAAAACTTCAAAATAAGCAAAGGGTTTTAGAAACCCACGCTGTCTCCCCACACCCCCACCACCTTCTGTGCCCATCACCCATCCTACTTCAAGATTCCCCAGTCAGCTGTCATACTAATAGTATTTCTCCTTATGGAATGCAATTTCTTTGTATCACCCCAATATGGAATCTTCGGGGGTCTGGCTCAGGAATATGCATTTGAATGAGCACATTCAGGCTGTGAGAACCTCTATAGAGGGTGGAGCACAGCAGGCCCTCTCCTGGTTCATGCTCATCTGGGAGCCTCTTTACCTTCAAAGGGAACAAGTAACTGTTCAGACTCAGACGTGCACTTGCTGAGCAATTGATTGGTAGTGGGGCCACTAAAGAGTTAGGGACAGGCTTGGGAACTCACTGATTGACTCGTCTCTCTTCTTTACCCTCCCTATTCAAATACTTCTCCCAGAAATGGGACGTGGATGCCTGAAATTTTAGAATAGGAAGAAGTTGATTATGAAGGTCTGATTTAGGTGTGGTGAGTATGAGATCACAGGAGGATGGTGTCTTAGTCCATGCTAGCTGCTATAACAAAATACTATAGACTGGATAGCTTATAAACAACAAATTTATTTCTCACAAGTCTGGAGGCTGGGAAGTCCAAGATCATGGTGCCAGGAGATTTATGTTGTGGCTTGTGAGGGTCCACTTCCTAGTTCATAGACGGCACCATCTCACTGTGTCCTCCTTGGTGGAAGGTGCTAGGGAGCTCTCTGGGCTCCCTTCACAAGAACACTAAGCCCATTCATGAGGGCACCACCCTCTTGACCTAAGCACTCTCCCAAAGCCCCACCTCCTGATACCATCACATTCAGCATTAGGATTGTAACATATGAATTGGAGGGGGTGGGGGAGGCACACAAACATTCAGAACATAGCAGGTAGTCAAACGGAAATAGCTAATAAGTTGTTGAGGCAACTATAATGAAGCCTGGGATGGATTCAGGCCTATAGATAGAGATAGAATTGGTGTCGTCCAAATGAAGACTCACTTGATTAGAAGCCTGGGATGGATTCAGGCCTATAGATATAGAATTGGTGTCGTCCAAATGAAGACTCACTTGATTGGATGAGTTCTCCAAGGAGGAAAGGGCTGGGGAAATATAGAAAATCCTGGGATATGATTATGAGTCTACTAGAAGCCCAGTGCAAGAATTCGTGCATGGGCGGGGCTGGCTGGGGGGGAGGGACGATGGGAGGTTGGCCAGCTGGCCTGCCCCCAATTGGGGCAGATTAGGGCCAGGCCAACCCCAGGGGAGGGGCCAGAGGAGCTTAGTCAGCCCAGGGAGGGATCTCGGGAGGTTGGCTGGCCGCTGACTGCAGGAGGTTAGCTGTGGGAATGCACTGACCACCAGAGGGCAGCTCCTGCATTGAGCGTCTGTCCCCTGGTAGTCAGTGCGCGCCATAGCAAACAGTCGTTCCGGTTGTTTGGTTGTAACGGTTGCTTAGGCTTTTATATATATAGATAATTCAGAACTGGAGGTTCAGCATCGAAGCTTAGAAGCATCCCTGGCACACCTGATCCCCTAACTGTTCTACTTTGTCTTTTTCTAGAGCAGTCGTTACCTTGTAACCTGCCCTATAGTTGACCTACATCTGTTGCTTATCAAGCGTCTACTTCCAAATAGAATGTCAGCTCCTTAAGGGCAGGAATCTCGGTTTATTCATAACATGTCTCACATGCCGAGAAAGCTAGCGTGGCACAAAGCTAGCACTCAGTAAATATAGTTTGAATTGAATTGAACATTGAATGCTGCACTTATTTGTTCATTCATTCATTCACCAGACATTTATTAGGTCCTTACTCTCAGTCTGACGGAAGCCGGGGACTTCACTTCCCTGCCCTCGGGGGGCTCCAGGTGGAGGTGGGAGGTGCATGTGGGAGACCCTCAGGGTGCCACAGGGTGCCATCCAGTCGTGACCCACGCTAGTAGCAGCTGTGATAAAGAACAGCAATGAGACCGGCGGTGCGGGCAAGGGAACAGCACAAACCCAGAAGCTTTAACATGACATTGAGACAGTAGCTGTGGTGTATTAGTCTTCATGAAAAGAATTTTGGTGGCAGAACTGTCACAAGCAAAGTCTCAAAAAAATGAAAAACTGTGAAAATTGTTAACAATACATACCAGAAAGGGCTAATATCCCCAACGTGTAAGAAACTCCAAAAATCAGTAAGCTAAAGGCCAACAGCCCCAGTGTTTGTTTTCTTTGCAAAGAATAGGAACACAGTTCATGATAAGAAAATTCAAAAGACTCTAAACAAAATGAAAAGATGTTCAGCCTCATTTTAAAAGATGCAAACCTGTCCCAGGCATAGGAAATAAATACAATTATGAACAAAAAGCCTCAATTGCTGCCTTCATGAAGCTGAAATCTAGTTGCGGGAGATAAAAAAAAAAAATACAAGAAAGTGTATCAGACAGCGATGAGTGTTTTGAAAACAGTGAGGCAGATAAGGGGATAGAGTGCCAGAATGGGCCTCTTAAATGAAGTGCTCCACAAAGACCTCCGTGAACCAGTGACATTTGTGCCGAGATGTGATCAGAGGTGGAGAGCAAGCTTTTCAAACATCTGGAAAGGGATTGTCCCAGGAAGAGGGGCCACCAAGGCGAGGCCTTGAGGAGAGAGAGCTTGGTGTGCAGGAGGAACCAGCAGGCCAGTGAGGCTGCGGTGCTATGAGGAGGGGAGGGCCAGGTGGCTGGGGAGACCAGATCCTGGTGAGGATGCTGGCCCTGTGCTCAGGAAGATGAGAGGTCATTCTGAGGGTATGAGCAGAGGAGTGGCTGCGCCAGCATGGGGCGGGGGATCAGGGCAGGTGCAGATGCTGGAAGACCCTGCAGGAGTCTTGTACAGCACCCCCACCCCACCCCGAAAATGACTGTAGCTTGGGTGGTTGATCAGAAGTTGAGTAAATGAGGTATTTCAAGGAGATGCCTTTTTTCAGTCTTTTTTCATGCATCAGTTTCAAACATTTGATTCAAGGATCCCAAAGCTCCAGCACACATAGGTCATGATGGATTGGTGAGAATAGGGGAGAAACTAAAACTGGCACATGTTGGGGGATATAATTTGGGTTCACACCCAGGGAAGGCCATATGGCAGTAAATTTCAGAATTGCACATGATAGACACTTTGAAACGGCAATTCCATTTTTCAGAGTTTATGCAGATATGATCATGTACTTGGGGAAAGACATGTACAGGATTCCCTGTAACACTTAGAACAACCTAAATGTTCAGTAGGAGGGCCTTGTTCAATACATCATGATAGATGCATAGAATGGACCATTATGCTACCATAAAAGAAGAATGAAATACAGGGTGGGGCAAAAGTAGGTTTACAGTTGTTCATATGGAAAATAATACAATAATCCTATATAATAAAAGGCTAATATGCAAATTAACTGAACGGTGGAATGACCAGCCATATGATGCACACTGACCACCAGGGGGCAGACGCTCAAAGCAGGAGCTGCCCCCTGGTGGTCAGTGTGCTCCCGAAGGGGGAGTGTCACTCAGCCAGAAGCCGGGCTCACGGCTGATGAGCGCAGCTGCAGTGGCGGGAGCCTCTCCCTCCTTCGCAGCAGTTAGACATCCCCCAATGGGTCCTGGACTGTAAGAGGGTGCAGGCGGACAAAGGGATTCTCCTGAATACACGAATTTTGGGCACTGGGCCTCTAGTTAATAAACAATAATACAAGAATAAGCTCTGTTTCACATACGCACAATTACAAACCTATTTTGGCCCCACCCTGTATACATATTCACCTACACACAACATATATACAGATATATGGCAGATCTTAAGTATATATCTAAGTAAAAAATGCATAAATATGTACATGTATATCTTATTTGTGCGTATACATAAGATACAGTTTTAAAAGGCAAGGCAAACAGTGTGTGCTCTTTACTAGTTTTTGGTGTAAGAGGTGAGAGAACGGAGACCTGTATGCTTGCTTGTCAGTGCCTCCCTCTCTGGAAGGATACGTAAGAAGGAATAATGGTTGCCAGACCGGAGGGGAGCAAGGAGACGGAGAGATAGGGAAGAGAAAGATAATTCTCTGTATACCCGTTTCTACTTTTCAAAGTATTGAGCCACATGATTATACTGTCTTCGTAAAGTAAGAAGAGGTGTAAAAAGAAAGGGAGATGAGGAACAGTGAGGTCATGAGAGTCCTGGTGATGGTGGCCATGCCCAACTGGCAGAGGAAGAATCGATTTAATGTGTAACTGGGGTGAAGAAGCCTTTTTATTTCTCAAGTGAAATGAAGTGAGGAGGGTCCTGCAAAACACTCCTCCTGTGTGATCAGGTGAGTCACGTGGCCATGTGTTTGGAATGGTGGTGTGGTGATTAGATACCACAAAAGACTACAAGTCATGCAACTCGATCTTACCTAGACTTACCCAGGTGGAACCTGCTGGCAGAGCAAGTAGAACCTTCTCCATATAACCCATTCACAACTATACTGCTGTGGCTGTGGCGTCTCAGGGAGCGTGCCATCCATCTGGGTTTCGTGGATACATTTAAGAGACCTGGTTTATCTCTTCCACCTCATGTGGAACGGGACTTAACAGCTCAGAATCCTTCTTAAAATAGTTTGGTTTTTGTTAATGCCAAGATTGTTTGGGAAGAAGGCCAAGAAAAAGAGACTACCAACTGGAACTATATGAAAACTAATTAGGCATTTCCATGTTCCATGGGATTATGGTATAAACACCCACGTTTCCGCGGCACCCCAAACTTCAACCGCTGGCATTCTGGGGCAATGGATAAGTTACAGAGGATGAATACTTTAACAAGGACTTATGTAAATTAGTTGGAAAAATGTTGAGATACCCATATTTTGTTTTCAAGATACTTGGATGTTGTGCCAGGAGACACATGCAGACCATGTTATATTGCGGTACTTTTGATAACTGTTGATAAACTGACCTCTTGAATGAGGTCCCAAATAGACCTGTGTTATATTCCATTTTCCAGGAACTAGCTCACTACACCTAATTTGGGACATTTGAAATAAATTAAAATTTTAAATATATATTATGAGTATATTTAAAAATTATACTTCTAAAAATTTTTAGCCATATGCTGCGTGGTATATTTTAGGTTCATATCATTTATATTGGTAGAGAAAATCCCAACCAGAATGTTTGAAAGGTCATCTGCTTTATGTTTGGCAAGAATAAATGGCATCCGTTTCAATTGAAGAGGAAATGATGCCATGATTCTGACTAAAACCCCCTTCCCTTCAAAGCAAAAGCCTCTTTCATATCTTAGTATTATATAGGTCATATATTTTTTAATTTGTTTATTGTTGACAGTATTACAGATGTCTCCCATTTTCCCCCCTTTACCGCCCTCAACACAGCCCTCACCCCACCCAGGCCTTCACCACACTATGCATAGGAGTTCTTTGGTTAATCTCTTCCCGTCCTCCTCACCCCTCCCCTCTGAGATCTGTCAGTCTGTTCCATGCATCTATGCCTCTTGACCTATTTTGTTTGTCAGTTTATCTTTTTCATTAGATTCCACATATAAGAGAGATCATGTGATACTTGTCTTTTTCTGATCGGCTTATTTTGCTTAGCATAATAATCTACAGGTCCATCCACGCTGTCCAAAGGGTAAGAGGTTCTTCTTTTTTATATCTGTACTAGAGGTCCAATGCATGAAATTCGTGCAAGGGTAGACCTTCCTTCCCCCAGCTGCAGACACCGTCTTCCCTCCGGCTGCTGGCACCCGGCACCTAGGCTTCCCCGGGCTGCCTGCAGCCGGCCCCAGCCCCACCCACACCAGCCTTGGCCTGATGCTACCTGCATCTGCTGCCACCCCCTCTCCTTGCCCCCCAGTTGATCGCCCCGCCGGCCAGTGGCCTGGGCCTCCCTCTGTGGGGTGATCGTGGGGCAATGGGGAGGGGGGAGCTGACCAATTGCATCGCACCCGCCTTGGCTGGCCTGGTCACAGTGCGTGTCATAGCGTGGTCGTCTGGATGGTCGTTCTGCTGTTTGGCCATTTGGTCCATTTGCATAGTACACATGTATTATTATAAATTATTATATATAGCATTCCATTGTGTAAATGTACCATAACTTTTTTATCCACTCATCTGATGGGCACTCAGAAGTGGGATAGCTGGGTCAAATCGCAATTCCATTTTTAATTTTTTGAGGAAACTCCATACTGTTTTGCATAGTAGCTGCACCAGCACTTGTTTTTGTTGATTTACTGATGGTAGCCATTCTGGCAGGTGTGAAGTGATACTTCATTGTAGTTTTTAAAAATATATATTTTTATTGATTTCAGAGAGGAAGGGAGAAGGAGAGAGAGATAGAAGTATCATTGATGAGAGAGAATCATTGATCAGCTGCCTCCTACATGCCCCACAGTAGGGATCTAGCCTCCATACAGGCATGGACCCTGACTGGGAATGGAACCATGACCTCCTGGTTCATAGGTCAATGCTCAACCACTGAACCATGCTGGCCAGGCCCTCATTATACTTTTTTGTTATTGTTTTAAAATCTTTATTATTGAGAATATTGCAGATGTCCCCTCCCCCCCTCCCCCATTGTCTACCTGTACCTAGTTCCCACCCCACCCCATGCCTCACCACCCTACTGTCTATATACGTAAGATCTTTGAGTCCCCCAAAGCCACCCAGTGCTGGGAGTCCAGGTAAATTCATGCGCCAGCCCTTTAAGTGGAACACTGGGGTTTCCAGCACACAATCCCTGCTAGTTTTTACTGCCTGAAATTACGGGGACTTCTCTCCCCAGCTCTGGAACCCTGGGCTGGGGGTCTGGTGTGGGGCTGAGATCCCTTGCTCCTCCAGGCGGCCTCTGCAGAAACGATCTCCCTCCCAATTAAAAAATGGCACAGATGGGTGTCAGACCAGCCTGTTCCATGCCTTCCCGCTCCTACCAGTCTCAGTGTGCTTTCTGCTCTGCTTCTCTAGTTGTAGGATTTCCATTCAGTCAGCTTTCAGGCTGAATGATGGTTGTTCTGTATTTTGGTTGTAATTTTGATGTGGTTGTGGGAGGTGGTGAGTACAGGCGTTTACCTAAGCCACCATCTTGGTTCTCCTCCACCTCATTGTGGTTTTAATTTGCATCTCTCTGATGATCAGCGACTTTGAGCATTTTTTCATATGTATCTTGGCCATCTGTATGTCTTCTTTGGAGAAGTGTCCATTCAGGTCTTTTGCCCATTTTTAAATTGGATTGTTTGTCTTCCTTTGAGTTCTTTATATATTTTGGAAATTAACCCTTTATCAGATGTTTCATTGGCAAATATGTTCTCCCATGCAGTGGGCTCACTTCTCATTTTGATGATGGTTTCTTTTGCTGTACAGAAGCTTTTTAATTTGATGTAGTCCCATTTGTTTATTTTTTCCTTGTTTCTTTTGCCCTATGAGATGTATCAGTGAGATGTCTGAGAGTTTACTGCATATATTTTATTCAAGGATTTTTATTGTTTTGTGACTTCAGCTTAATTATTTTACCGATATTGAGTTTATTCTTGTGTATGGTGTAAGTTGTCTGGCTTCATATTTTTGCATGTACCTGTCCAATTTTCTCAACACCAATTATTGAAGAGATTTTTTTTTTACTCCATTGTATTCTCTAACCTCCTTCGTCAAATATTAATTACCATAATGGCACGAGTCGATTTCCAGGGTCTCTGTTATTTTCCATTTATATAAATGCCTGTTCTTGTGCTAGTAATAGGTTTAGGGTTAGGATAAGATATGGTTGTTTGGTTTTCATCTAAGTTTATCTGTGATGGGAAGCAGGAAATTAGATGAGAAGTGGAAATTTCTCTTCACTACATTCCATTTTATGCAGTTGTACTAACATTCTTAATTATATCATCTTAGAAAATTTACACTCATTTATTAATTTTTATAAAACATGTTACTTGTATCAGCATTACATTTCATTGTTTTGTTGTTAAGCTTTAAGCCTCTCCAAGAAAAACCTTTAAAATATTTAAGTTATAAAGTATTTTAAAACAATAATTGAAAAATTATGTGAAACCAACACCTACCAGTATGAAAAAAAATCTGTTTAGATTTTTGAGAGAAGACATGGAAAGAAACAATGACTTTCTAAAATATACTTCTTTACATAAAAATGAAATAATATACTTTTGTGAAATTTAACATTATAACTAAACCAAAAGATTAAATGATTGGTGCAGTCCCCACCATGGACCCATTGCCAAGCCTTGTTCGTTGGTCCCATGGCTTGTGTCTTCCATTCCCTGTAGACCAGACTGAGCTAAACTCGTGTGGAAATCACATGAGTATGGGTTTTCCACTTGTCCTTTCCCTGCTGTTTGATGGTTTGCTGTCTATCTTCTTAGTTCTCAAGTTCATTACCACAAAGGAATGTAAGCAGATTTTCTTCTTGGCTAACATTCCAGAAGGAAAATAACCCACAGCTTTTCACTAGGAACAGAGACTTGGAGTCATGGGGTCATTGCAGGGTTTGGGCACAGAGCAGGAAAGGCTCAAAGAGAACCCTTCTGGCAGAAGAGCAGCCTCAGCCAGGCCCAGCCAGGTCTGTGTGTGAGATATGACCATTCTCTGCTTTTTGGACATCACTCACCCCAAGCTTTAGGCCATGTTCCTATGTGCATCGTTGGATCTGGATATACACTCACTACCTTCAACTTTAATGCCCTTAACCACATTGTATATTTTGACTGTTAAATAATATGGCACATCACAGTTATATAACATGTCACACTTTTCAAAAGACTGCTTACCTAATTAGTATTTATTTTCAAATGAAGTTTACTAAAACCTAACAAAGATTTTCATTTCTTTGGCCAGAATTAACTGTTACCTCATGTCTTACTTTGATGCAATGATTTAGTAGAATCAAGGACTCCTGCTTCCCTGCCCTACCCCTATCTCTTAATATTGGTATTTGACCCAAAATGTTACGTTTCACCATTAAAAATCATGGGCAAGGCCATGCTTTATTTGAGGCTCTTATAATGCCATTTAGTTCAAATCAGATTAGATTGGGCCATTAACTAATAGAAAAATACAAGTATTTATGTTAAACAACTAACTTTAAGGTAATGTAACAACTACACATGGCTCTAAGATATACACATTTATGATGAAGATCCTGAACATATACAGGGAAATGGAACTTGTTTCTGAAAAAAGAAAGCAACCCCACTTATTCCCTCCTTATTACTGTCCTGGTTTCTATTTCTGAACCTGAAGATTGTTTTCACAGTGGGGATTCTTGTCACTAAGCAGCAGCAACTCAGTCAGGAACCTACCTCCCTCTCGTTTGGCACCAGTGCCCGGCCATAGCTCTCTGTAAGTCCCTAGGCAGTGTCGGGCCATGCAAGCTCACAGCCATGTTCTGTAACAACATTTAATCTTTTTTGGCTCAAATCTGTAATTTTTAAACTTTTAAATAATTGATTTTTGTAGATGGTCATCACAAAAGAAATTTTCATTAAAGTTCTCATTATTTTCAAGAGTGTAGATTTTTCTTACCTATAATTCATCAATGAAACTAGTGCCTTGGCGTGAGAAAGCCCCCTATTTCAGCCCCTAAAGCAGAGGTGGGGAACATCTGGCCCACAAGCTGTACAAGGCCCACACAATCATTGGGCCTGGCCCTGCCAGGGCATTAGGGGTGAGTTAATTAAATGTTTGACCAAATGTAATAGGCTAATGTTTAATTTTGTATGGCCCGAAAATGATGTTATAAATATCCAAATGACCCTTGTCTTCCTTGTTACATAATTTCCAATATAATTGCTTACACTTTTATAACAGGTGCAAGGGCAATCTACTGCACCTTAGGAGTATTTACTATCTTCTCATGTTCTATCTAGTCATTTAAGTGAAAACACATTAAACTTGTCTGATTTATTATTTTCAGTGTATTTTTTGAGAGTAGGTAATATAACCCTAAATTACCAGTTGTTTGTAATTTATTCTGTAACCTTTTACATTATAGTATATAGTTTGTTCATGCCTGCTAGATCTCCCATATACTAGGTGTACCGGTTAATAATGCGGATTTTTTTCAATAGATGGAGTTACACATATGTTGATATATATGCGATTTGATATGTATGCTATTTTGTTGTATTGCTCCTTCAAATTACCACTTGTTCCGATCAATGGCACACGGTACCAGTTAAAAATGCGAATTGACCCTTTACAGGTTAAAAATGTGGATTTTGTAATCAAAGAAAACACAATAATTTCAAGAGAAACATCAAAAGTGCTTTATTCAAAGTAATGTCCTGCACATGGTGTGTGATCAATGAATGTTATTGCCTGACCAATTAGTGTTATTACTTCATGAATCAATAATTCCTTTCATTATCCAAAATGATGCAACCTTTTGTATTTCAATATTATGGAGATTGACTACTAATTACAGAAATTGAGATCTATTCTGAAAAATCCACATATAAAGAAGTTCTTGGGTAATGATTCCGTTTCACCTCTCCAAGTAAATATTCCTGGTTATTCACACTAGAGTCCTTTTTAATGAACACGAAACATAGAAAACATAGAAAGAAATCTTATATAAGATAAAATAATTTGGAAATAAATATTTGTACACGTGAGCTGGGCCAGTCACCTAAAAAGGAAGAGCCTTGACTTTCTTGCCCCCCTTTCTGTCCTTCCCTTTTTTAGGATAGACAGTTGCTATTTCATAATTCTAAGGTTTCTGAAATGCTCCTGTACCTGTGGCCCTCTGACACCTACTGGGCTTGCTCTGCATCTTCATCATGACTTCCTATCTCAGTCCCATCTCCCCATCCTCCTGTTCTGGTTTTCCTCAGAGTGCTGGGGGAGAGGCAGAGAAACCGCCTTTTAAACAGTACCTCCAGGGACTCTTGTACACTGAGGCTTGAGATCCCCTCTCTGGGAAGCCTGCCCCCCAGGATCCTCTTACAGTTCCCTCCCCCAAATCCTTTGCTGAGTTACCTTTCCTCCAAGCTCTCTCAAGCAATAGAGGCCTTCAAATTCTCTGGATTACTGGAGCAACCTCCTAACTGCCTGCCTCCCCCACTTCTGGCTGTCCATCTGCAGTCAGATCCACACGCGCTCCCTGTCCACCCAGTGCTCCCCCAAGAGCTGACCAACGTTCCATCCTGGTCCCCACAGTGGGAGCTCCAGATTCCTTCACCTTCCACCAGTTCCTAACCCACCACCTCAAACTGAAATTATAGAACCAGGAGTTTTAGAGCAAAAACAACTTGGTTTCTTTGTGGGGGGTATGGGACGGTGGTAACTTAGTCTTAAAGTTTTTACTTATCTGATTTTCACCATCTGCTCTTTAGACAGTATGGTAAGACTCACAGAAGGAGAAGAGAGATACTTTTAAGATTCTTAGTGAATCTTAAAGGACTTTTTCATTGGGTTCATGTTTCTTTGCTGAAAATAATTTGGGAAAAAGGGAGAAAGTTAACATCTACCCCAGACAAGTCCTTTATACTCACTGTTGATGTAAAGAACCAAAAAGACCCCTGTGATGTTGGAATAGGTTTCCTGGTAATTTAATATCAAGGGAATAATGCAGTTTGCATCTTAGATATATAATTAGATTTTCTTGTTATATAGGGACTGACCCAGTTCAAATGCATAATCTCATTCTTCCCCTTCTGTATTCCCTTAGAACTGGGTCCAATAGCCCTTAGTGTACTTCCTCACAGCATAATTAGCTGATGCACATAACTACAGCATACACTCCTATTAAGGGCAGGGACTCTCAGAAATAATGCATGGTAGTTGGAAAATCTTGGGGTACTGGGCTCAGGCAAACCAATATTCCAGTCCTTCTTCACCATTTCCTTGGGAGGGTTCTGTGCCCCTCTCCAAATCCTCTGCAGTGTATGTAAAGCACCCCGTGAGCTGCCTCTTGCTCCCCTGCATTGTGTGCCCTGAGTCCTTGTCCTCGGCTTGGCATAGGACAGGGGAGGCGAGAGGGAGCAATCATGCTGCATAGGCCACGGTGAGAATCCTTTATTCCCATAAAAATAAAATCAGCATATGCTTCATATCAGCAGGTGAGCAACATGTTTGCACTGATCAGTCTATAAGTTAATAATATAAAAATATTTTTTAAAGAAACACATCTGTTGTGCAGCATAATGAAATCAATGACAATGGTCACTTTAAAAATTGGGGGTTTTTATATTTTTAACAACTTTTCCAGTTTTCAATTCATCACCTTTTTTGCCCCATTTTTAAAGAACTTTATTAATAAAACATTTTGCACTTCCCTATGACTTTTATTGGACTGCAGATATTTTAGACTCCCACATGTGAGCTGGGAAAGAGGGTAGTTGATAAGAAAAAGGGGAATCTCTAGTCTCACTTCCTAATAAACATGTAAAATATGAGCTTTTTAAAACAGCTACACTTATTTCTTTAAATGCTTTCCCATTTCTTCCTTATCAGTATCGTTTTCACCATCTTGACTGTTTTCCCCCTTGAGTCCTCGTTCCTTCTCAAAGCAGCCTGTCTTGTTACTGCCTCTGGCCTGTGTTCTTCTGAACTTTCCGAAAGCTGCTTTCTTTAAATCTGGGATAGATGGTCAAAGCCAGTGCTGCCTCCATCCACTCTTCCATGCTTGTATTATCTGTAGGTTTTTCCTTGTTGGAATGAAGCCCAGCGAGCAGTTGGTGTCATTACCTTACGGGTGATGTTATCAGACTAAAGGGATCCATTTGCCTGTGCACATCAAAGCCCAATAAGACACCAACAGGAGCTTGCAGCAGAGTAAGGGTTTATTTTTAGGATGTGGCCCACGCCCAGAGACAAGTTCGCTAATGCTCAAAGACCTGGCTCCCATGGCTTCCCGGGGATGGCTGTACGGGGGAAATTCCTGGTCATGGTGACTAAGGGAGTTAGGGTTGTGGTCAGGGTGCAGGTCGCTACTGATTGGTCGGCGCTGGGGAAGAGGGTAGTTGATCATCTGGTCCTGATGTCAGCCGTGGCATCTCTACCTGGTTTCACTGCTTTTCTGGCCTGGAGATGAAACACAACTGAGGCTTAAGTGTTATCTCTAGTCTCTGTGGTCAGCAGACCGGAGGCTTTGTTCTAAAGATTATTTTTTGATGCCGATCAGAATCTGGTCCTGAGGGCTTAAATGCTTAAGGGAGTGATTGTGCAAGGGAGAAGGAGGCAGGTGAGTCAGGGTCCTGGGTGAACCCAGCTTGAATCAAAGGAAAGAAAGGAGAAAGGCCATGTTAAAGGAAGGAAGCTTCTACCCAGTTATAGTGCTGAACTGGTCAGCAAGGCCAACAGTCTGCCTCTAGTGGAGTGAGGCTTCCACGCAGATAACTTTGTCGTTGAAACATCCCCCGTATTGTTGTGTCACACCTTTGCGCCAGTTTTGAAATATGTAATAAAAAAGCAACATCATACCCCACGGCGGGCAGGCAGTTGTAGTGGTAACATCCCTTCCATTCCCTCCCCTGTCTCGCCCTGTGCACCTCGAAGGCCATCCAGGTGTATGTCTTCTTGTTTATACCCCCTGCACACAACCTGGTTGTGTCTCTCCTTCCTGTCGCCCAGTCATGGATTCTGTCTACCACACCTCCGTGAGATGTGTGAGACAAGTGCCTCCCGACCCCCAGAAATATAAACACAATGAGTATTAATGATTCAGGCCCTGAAACCCAGGTCTTGCTGAAGTCCAAAATTAAATCTTAATTTACTCCCACTCCCCAGCACATTGGGGTCTCAGCGTTAGGGCCTCACCTGGCCATTTTTTAAGAAGTACAGCACATGCCAGGGAGGCTCCCACATGTAACCTGGGAAAAAATTGTGTGTGTGTGTGGTTTAATGCTCTAGCAAAACACCTGGGTTTTAAAACAAGATTGCCACCTATCCATGGTTATTTTGTTTGCTTGTTTTTTGTCTGTTTGTTTTGCAGTGTGTTAAGCACATCCCGTGAAAGTCAGAACTAGATATAGGGCGTAGTCACGTGAGGAAAAAGCAAAGCCGAGGTACAGAACAGTGCACATAGCATGCTACGTTTGTACAAGAAAGGAGCATTATGAATATTTGTACACACGTGCTTATATTTTCGAAGAGAAACAATATAAAAAAATAATAAAAACTAATAAATCTGTATAGGGGGAGGGAGGGGTCAGGGTAGTAGAGATCAGGATGGGAGCAAAACTTATCTGAATACACCTTGGTATATAATTTGACTTTGGAATCAAGTTTTGAGATAATTATAACACAGATTACATCCAGAAAAAACACACAAAATGAAAAAAGAAAAAGAAACAAGTGAATCTAGTTGTACTTGGTTAGTGACATAACCAAATAGAGAAAAGAATTATTCTGACTGATCTTAGAATACAATATTTTTACCAAACATTCTCAGTAAGATACATTCCAAGGCCAAAATAAATAGTTTAAATTAGATTCATCAATTACTAGTAATAGTAATGTTGAGGTGGTTAGGAATTAAGACCTTCCCCATAACAGATAAGAAATAAGCATAAATTTAAATATATATATATAGTATGTGAAAACCCTGTATACTTAAATTTGAATTGGAAGTTTAGCAAGATCTTACTCTTCCCTTTAATAAAAGATAGATGTGGCCTTTAAATATTCCCCCCTGACAGAATCCAGAGAAATGCTTGCTTCCAAGTGTGAGGTGGGGAATGGACTTGGTTGTCTAACCGCGGTCGCCAACCGGTGGTCCGAGGACCACTGGTGGCCCGTGAGGGCCGAAAGGTTGGTGACCACTGGTCTAGAACATCTTGTGCAAGAAAACAAGGAACATATCAAAGGCTAATTGGTCATTTCAAAAGGACATAGAAACCTGTCTGAAGGATTCCCATTGGCCAGAGATGGGATAATTTATTGCAATTTAATATGCAAAAAGTCAGTGAATCCTAATTTTATTAGACCAGTAAAAGGGCCATCATACCGGTCCCGCCTTATTGCGGTGTCACTGCATGGGGAGCCTCTCAGAGACTATTTCGAATGACAGTAAGGAATATTAATCGGATTACATGAATTCTATGGAGTCATGATATAAATGTCCAGTTAGAGTTTATGGTCTTTCACCCCATCCCCTTCCTTTTACAACAGACTTGGTGTCTGATCTCAGATTGACTCTCCTGTGACAGGAAATACATTTTGCATTCATTTCATCCCCAGTTGCTGACACTGTGTCCTCAACAGAGCTGAAATCTGCCTGTGAGATTCCCAAAACCTGGGTTCTCGTCCCAGCTCTTCCTCCTGCTCCCTCCACAGGCATCAAGCTCTGTGCCAGCCGAGCCAGTTTCCTCGCCTCTGAAACGAGGAGAATGAACCCGTGTGTCCTGTTCGCCCTTCAAAACCATGTGGAACGACCACAGATTTCTCACATACCTTCCGACTTGCTGATGCCCTGAATTCTGAGTGTTTCCCCCATTATTACATTCTTAAATAGGCATGTTCACAAAATTCCACCGGACGTTGGAATTATATAGCAATACCTAGTAAAAGAGATATTGCTGGCTCATTAACACAGACTGGAGGGAGAAGTAATCTACTTTGTCTTTTTGTCTCTTTCAGCCATGGAATTCCATGAACACCTGCACAGCATAGGCACCAGGGAAGGTCTGAAGGAGCGAAAACTCCAAAAAGCTGTGGAGAGCTTCACCTGGAATATCACCATCTTAAAGGTACCTACCGGGTTGTTGCTGGTGCTAGTGGTTTTGCAGACTTCTTCAGCGTGTTTCTTTCTGTCAGGACATTTCGTGTACATGGAAGCTATCCATGCTCACAGGGATCCAGTACCCTCTGCCCTCCGAGAGTCTGCAGGCACCATGGCTGGGTGGCGCAGCTCAGAGGGAGAATGTGGGGACTTTAACGGTTGGTTGGCACATTGTGGATTCTGGTAGAAAGTGAAAGGACCTTGCATTTCATCCTTGAAGCATTGTGAACTTCATGAATGCCAGGTGCTGTGTGTGAAATAGGAAATATTGATTACAGAGGAGTGATTGGGACTTTAAAGATTCTAGTGACTCGAATTTCATTTAACACTTTCAGTAACAATGACAGCCTTCCTATTAATATGATCCCAGAAAAACATAGGAGACAATTGTGTAGGGCATAATCAGAAGAAATATGTAAAGGAATTGCTATTGGAAAGAAATTTTCCTTCGAGGGAAAAGCCATCTTCTGTCCTTCATTCCCTCCCCTCCTCTCCTCTCTCCTTTCCTTCCTTCCTTCCTTCCTTCCTTCCTTCCTTCCTTCCTTCCTTCCATCCTTCCATCCCCTTTCTCTTTCTCCCTCTCTCCCTCCTTTCCTCTCTCTTCCCTCCTTCCATCTAGCTCAGCCTGTCCATTTTTTTTTAAAAAGCACTTTTATTTTTTATTATAAAAGTAATAAAAATTTTTTAGAAAATGTCAAAATATCATAACCAAAGGTAAAGTTCTACTGTCCAGAGACAATGCCATTGGCCTAGGCTGTACTCTCTCCCAGTATTTTTCTCTAATAATATATAATATGACATGATTTTTATAATAATGCTTTGTATGTACCTTGAAACTTTTTTTGAGTTTTATCTCAATGTGGTCTTCACTTTTCTTCATCTGAATTTTTAGGAACTTAATAATAATACAGAAAACATTATTTCACTCTGGATCTTGGACAGCAAAATGTAAAATTCACCTGCCAAACTTTCTGCTCAGTTGGGTTCAAAACAAAAGGCATTCTCACGCTACCTCTCTTAATCCCCCCCCCCCCCCCCCCCCCAGGTAAAGGATCCAGCCCTGCAGCTGATGACAGTTTTCCGAGTTGATTTAACAAGTTTCCCTTCCAAAGCAGCCAACTTGGGTTTTCTCACATTTAACCCCTACTCGTTTTTATAATTAAAATCATTTTCTTCTTCAAACACTCCCCTTCCTACACATGTACTTTTTTAAATCTCTAGGTCTTCTGCTTAGTGTTTAACTCTGATTGCTTGCGGTTCCGTAACAGCAGAGATAAGAATGTACAATGAAAAGGAATTTGGCTTTACTACTTGCCAACTCACTCCCACCAGAGGTGGGGGTTACACTACAAATTTCCTGTAAATCTCAGGAAAAAATAGCACAGTAGTTCATAGCCTTGTGATAGGAATAAATGCTCACTGGGCTTTTTATTGGAGGTAAAAATAGACTTAGGGAACCAACTTCCATCTGTCAGCTCTCCTTGCCACTCCTTTGTGGTCCAGGCCCCAGCAATCTGGGCGTCATCCTGAGCCTATTCAACCTGCAGACGCCCAGCCCCACCCCAGACCCGCCAATCAGAAGCTCTGTTTTTACAAGATTCCAGGGCATTCCTATGTACATCAAAGTTTGAGAAGCACCAAAAACGGAGCCTGGCTCACATGCTAATGAAAACCAGGTGACATAAAGGATTGTATGGGCTTTAGAAATAAGTACTTGAACCAAATAGCTACCCTGAGGTAACAGATTTTCTTTTGACTTGTCTACATAGGAAATGTCCAACCTATAGAGATTTTTTGTAAGAGTTTATTTGAGCCAAACTGATGACACTGCAAGCAAGATCTCAGATGCAGTGGAGAATGACAGTTTGCAGTTTTGTTTTTAGCTTTTATGCCTTTAGAGTTAAAGAGGGAAAGTAAGGAAGATTAAATGAAGGTGGGAGAAAACCAGGTCCAGGATAGTTAAATTATGTACTCCCTTGAGGGTTGTTACAGACCCCCTCCCAGGGGTCTGTAAAAGAAGATTGCTTCTGGCATTTCAAGGGTGTGTTAACCAAGAACAATGGACAGGGCTTGCTTAAACCTTTTAGGAAGGAAGTTATAGGACTGGGGTGTAACTACCCACCATGCCTTTCCTGGTTAGGAATTTATGATCATATCACTCCCACCCCCATGATGTTACGTTAGGTCACTGAACTCATACCCCTTTAAAAAAAAACCACAACTTCATTGTTGAGAGTATTACAGATGTCTCCCTTTTTCCCCCACATTGTCCCCCTCCACCCGGTTCCTGCCCCACCCCAGGCCTTCACCACCCTACTGTCTGTGTCCATAGGTAAGACCTTTGGTTAATCTCTTCCCGCCCTCCCTCCCCTTCCCACTGAGATTCGTCATTTGGCACCCCCATGATGCAAATGTTGGTGTGCTTGAAGTTGTCCCAGAAGCTCCAGGATAGTTAACAAATTATGTACTCCCTTGAGGGTGGAGCACATAATTTCTTACTATTTTTGGAGTCTTTTTTTCTTTTGGCTCTTCTGATTGGAATATGAGGAAGCAAAAAACACCCAAGTTGTTGATTTGATTCTCAGAATCCTCTACTGTTGAATTCCTATAAATTGTCCTTTATTTCAGTTAGTGTATGCTTAATTTCTGACTGACCCTTTTTCATGTCTTTGACATTCTCACTAAGATCCTTGAAAGTCTCATGAAGATCCTTTGAACTCTGTATCCAGTAGTTTGCTTGCTTCCATTTTTTTCATTTGGGACATGTTTCTTTGTCTCCACATTTTGGCCGCTTCCCTGTGTTTGTTTCTATGTATTGGGTAGAGCTGCTATGTCTCCTGGCATTGGCAGAGTGGCCTTGTGTAGCAGGTGGTTCTGTAAGGCCTAGTGGCTCAGCCTCCCCAGTCACCTGAGCTGGGCACTCTAGGTACGACCCTGTGTGGGCTGTGTGCACAGTCTTGTAGTTGAGCCTTGACTGCTATTGGCATCTCTGGGAGGAGTTGATGTCCAGGCCAATGGGCTGTGAGGACCAGCTGGGACTAGAATGGGAGAGCTGCTGTGCAGGATGCGAGGCTCAGCTGTGAAGCAAGGCAGGCTGGTGCTAGTGCCTTTTCTGGGCCTTTTATTGATAGGTTTGGAGCATGCTGTCACCAGCTGCAGCTTGAGGGATTTTACCAGTCTGAAGCCTGAGCCAGGACAGGCCTTTCATATGGAAAAGCTGCTGCAAACAGGTTGGGTGGGGCTGCAAATTGGATGGGGTGGGACCTCAGGGAATCACTAGGGTGGAGCAAACAGTGTGGGCCAGGCTGATGGAGACCTGGATATGGCTGCCAGTCAGCCCTGCGACGGGAGGTCCCAGCACAGGAACAGTGACTTCTGTGAGCACCCGTCTGGGAGAAAGCGACCCCGAGTTCCTGCCCCAATGCCAGACAATCCAGTTCCTCCCTGTATGTGACTGGGTCCCCTGGTGCTGGAGCTCGGAAGAAGCTGTTCCGTGTAGGTTTGTGCTCGGCCCTTTAAGAGGGACACCTGGGTCTCCAGCAGCCTCCTTGTCACTCAACCACAGTCTCTGCCGGTTTTTACAGCCTGTAGTTACGGGGACTTCTCTTCCCAGCTCTGGAACCTCGGCTGGTATGGGGCTGGGGTCCCTCGCTCCTCCCGGGTAGCCTCTGCAGAGATGATCTCCCTCCTGATTAAAAAAAAAACACAAAACAACCAGCACGTGGGTGCCGGACCAGCCCCCTCCCAGTCTCGGCGTGCTTTCTTTACTTCTTAAGTTGTAGGACTTCATGCAGCCAGCTCTCCCGCAGTTCTGGATGATGGTTCTGTATTTTAGTTGTAATTTTGATGTGGTTGTGGGAAGCGGCAAGTATTGGTGTTTACCTACACCACCATCTTCAGATCTCCCCATACCCGCTTTTGTCCACAGACTTATGTCCAGGAGCGAGAATTAACACCCCAGACTTTTTTTCACAAGGAAAGAAATGTACAGGATAGTTTTCAAATTTCCAGGATAATATTTGCTGTGGATGGTGCCGAGCAATGGAGGAGAATTGGCGAGATCTGTGTGTCATTTCCGTGCAATAGAAGGGCTTCCTGTGTGTTTCCCAGGCTTACACTTTCTTTAGCAGAATCAGTGCTCCTGGACTCGTATGCAAGTTTGGATGTGAGTTGAGCTGCTAACCTCTTCCTGGCAGGAGCTCCTCTCATGGCTTGTTCTTCGCGGTGAACGGGGAGGTGGCAGCCCTCAGAGCTCCGCGTGCTGTGCAGTTGGCAGCGGGTGGGCACAGACGCTCAGGGAAGGTTTCAGAGGACACTGGATATGGAGAGAGAAGGAGGAGGCCCTGCTGAGCAAGCTTGAAGCCATGTATAGGAATTACCTGGGGTCCTTAAAAATTCAGCCTCCGGGCCTGCGGACTGAAGGGTCCTGGGTTCGATTCCGGTCAAGGGCATGTACCTTTGTTGTGGACACATCCCCAATAGGGAGTGTGTAGGAGGCAGCTGATCAATGTTTCTCTCTCATCGATGTTTCTCTCTATCCCTCTCCCTTCCTCTCTGTAAAAAATCAATGAAATATACATATATATTTTAAAAATGCAGCCTCCAGAGACCCTCTCAGACCTCCTGGTCCTGCATCAGACTCTCCAGGGCGGGACATAGGAATCTTTAACAACTTCCCCTGGGGATCCTGAAGCATCCTAAAAAATACCAAGTATTAAGTCTCTAGAGTCAAATCAAGTGTCTTTCCTGTGTGTCACCGCTCCAGTGGGAACAGTAAAGGATGCAGGGTGGCCAGTTATCCTGGGAGGTGGATTTCCAGTGTGAAAGCTGGGACAGGCCTGGGTACCCCGGGACAGCGGGTCGCCCTGAGACGAGGCACCTGCCACAAACTGCTTTCATCTAAGGATGCCATCCCAGTTCTTATGAATCTTTACTTGCTTTGTTTAGTTTTGCAATTTTAAGAATTGCTTTAAAATACGGAAATGAACAAAGAAGAAATGTCATGCATGATCACCAGCCAGAATGACCCGCTGTTAACATCTCGGCATACTTACTCCCAGTCATTTTTTTCTTTGAAGAGCAGTCATTCATTTATGTCTTCATTAGAAAGAAATTGTTTTTAATGTTAGAAAAGATGAAAGTTTTAAAATGACCTCAGCTCTTCCCTCTAAGAAATAACGAGTATTAAATGTAGGTGACCTCACTCCAGGACACTTTTTGTTGTGCATGTGGGTGGATGGGTAGAGGGAGGGAGGGATGGGGAGTCATGTTATTGATTCCGAGTCATAATTTTTTCATATTTTTGGCATCTTTGAAATTGGTATGTATCCATAGTCCATGGCATCTTTGCATTGTATCCTAGTTAAATTGGCGGTGATTTTTCTTTCTTAGCAGTCTATAAAAATAATGGTAGGTCTCATAAGCACTGAGTCTCGGATATTATAAAATAAGGTACACCAGTAAATAGAATCCTACCTTAATTGCTCTTTTTAAATTTATATAACAGAAGAAAAGTAAACCGTAGAGAAGCTAAATGAATTGCTGAACAATGTCTACTGTAAGGGGTATTTATTTCTTCTAAATCTCTCTGAGGTTAAGAAAAAAGATGAAAAATGTTAATAGGAGTTGTCTTGTTGGTTTTTTTAAAGCTACACATTTCAGTTCTAAGCTCTGCTGGTTGACCATCTGCTCTGAAAGATGAGAATATGAGTATTCTCAAGTATATCTAGGTAGGGAGCTGGGATATTGCTATTTTTACGTTGTCCCATTTGATCCCAAGACTAATTCCCATGTTGCTTGGTGCCTGGCTTCTTTCACTTGGCATCATGCTTCTGAGATTCATCCCACCCTCTGTCCCGTCATCGCTCCCACTCCATCCCTCACTTGGCTTCTCTCCAGTTTGGTTGGATGTTAGAATTTGCAGGATTTTTATGAATTGCCAGTATGACTTCTGTGAGTTTTTAGAAGTTGCTTACATCTTGGTATATCCTTTTCTTTGTTTGGTTGCTGTTTGTGGTTTTGTGTTTGTTATTGGTTTGCTAATTTTACTCTTGTTGCTCATTTCATCAGGAATGTGGGAAGTACGTTCTGGAATGCACTTTGAACCACCAGCTTAATCAAGACCTTCCTCTCCCTCTATTTTCCATTTGCTAAAATATTCACTGCACTAGTGATAATTTTCCTGTTTCTATTTGTTACCGTTTCTAAGATGGTAAAATCTCATAGATTTATAAAATTTGACTCCACCTCCACCCCCTGGTGATAGTTATGCCCTTAGGCAGCACCGAATCCCTCTGTTCCTTCTTCTCCGACACCCCTTCCCATCCCTGGGAAAGATCCCATCTTCTCTTAGGCCCGTCTGACTCACTCAGACATGCTCAGTCCTCCCATAGACACCAGGGATAGGAGGCTGTGGTCCCTGCCGGCTGGCCCTGGGCCTTCTGAGGGCTGTGTGTGTCAGTGTGCATAAAACGGGCGACCAGAATCATCCCCATACGTCAGATGTGCTGGGCTCAGCAGCCCAGAGTGAGACTCGGTATGATTTTGCTCGTAGCCTGAAAATTATCTTAGTGTTAATAGAGGCCCAAGTTATGTTGGATTGGATCACACTTGAGTCGTGGACTTTTGCAACTCAAGATGTTTTCCAGACGAATTGCTACCAAGCTACCTCCCCATCCTGTGCCATCCCACCCTCCCAATAAGACTAAACACTAGACCCTGCATGTGATTAGAGGTTTGTTCTCTTTGGGAACAGAGGACTTCTCCACAAAATAAATAATTAAACCAGACAGATTTTGCACCTGGTAAGACATTAATCTCAATTTTATTTGCTTTTACTTGAGGTGCAGTGCTTACCTTGACAACCTGAAGCCTAACATTTGTTTCCTTTGGGAAAATGACTTCCGTAGCCTACGTGTAACTTACTTCCTTTATTGAGGCCAGTATCCTTTAATTAGGTCATTTATTATAGGTGATGTATTATGTTGCCTGTTTTCCTGAAAAGCTGTAATTGACTGGAAGCCATTTCTGTTTAGTGCGTGAAAACTGCTCAGATGGCTCAGAAACTCAAACTACAATAGTGCTTATCATTAGACAGACTGTACTTTCTGATGCATCTGAGCACAGTAAAACCTCAGACTGTCGGATCCCACTCATGTGGAATTGCGATCCTCAGCTACCATTTGGCCATGCACAGGTGAGCTGAAAGGTTAACGGGGGGAGTCCTATGCATGCACCGTGTTCACTGCATTTGCAGGAGCTCCCTCGTGGTCCTGGCTCTGCCCCTCTCAGCGGCCCGTGCCCTCCACTTCCTCTCTGTGCAGCTGAGCCGCACTCCCCGCCTCTCAGGGACTGGTCTCTGCCTGGAACCCATGCTCAACTTCCTGCCTCTGTGCTTGGGTTTTGAGGAAACTCCGAGGGCTGCTCCTGAGACCCCACTTCTGCCACCAGAGCAACCTCCTTTGTGTCAGAAGAGGCCCCTCTGCTGCTGCAGGGGTGCACTCAGCACCAGGGTGAAAATTAGCCCTTCCTATGGCCAGGTCTGTAGCCGAGGGAGATGCAGTCACAGTTGGAACTTACACAGCTTTGTAGTATAGAAACCACACTACTCAACAACGGAAGCCCCGGAGGCATCATTTCTTGGAGCCACGTGTGGAGGTCAGTGTCCCCCCCCCACAGCCCTGCGGCCACTGACATCCTTTTCTGCCCTCTGTCCAGGCCCCGCTCAGCACCACCCCTCCTCGCTGGTGCTGCCTACCAGCCCCCTACCTCCATCTTTGTTGAGTAAAACATGAAATTGTTTCTGAGGAGAAAGGCATTCAATCTGAAATTGAATCTTATATTTTAAAATGTTATTTTTTAAAATCTTTATTGTTGAAAGTATTACATATGTGCCCCTTTCCCCCCATTGACCTCTTCCAGCCCCCATTGTCTGTGTTCATGGGTTATGCAGACAAGTTCATTGGTTGATCTCTTTCCTCCCTCCCTTCCCTCTGAGGTTCCACAGTCTGTTCGATGCTTCTATTGAAATTGAATCTTATATTTTAAAATGTTATTTTTTTAAATCTTTATTGTTGAAAGTATTACATATGTGCCCCTTTCCCCCCATTGACCTCTTCCAGCCCCCATTGTCTGTGTTCATGGGTTATGCAGACAAGTTCATTGGTTGATCTCTTTCCTCCCTCCCTTCCCTCTGAGGTTCCACAGTCTGTTCGATGCTTCTATGTCTCTGGATCTATTTTTGTTCATGTTGTTCATTAGAGTCCACATATGAGTGAGATGATATGATACTTAATCTTTCTCTGGCTTACTTCGCTTAGCACAGTGGTCGGCAAACTCATTAGTCAACAGAGCCAAATATCAACAGTACAACGATTGAAATTTCTTTTGAGAGCCAAATTTTTTAAACTTAAACTATATAGGTAGGTACATTGTTATTAACTTAATTAGGGTACTCCTAAGGCTTAGGAAGAGCCACACTCAAGGGGCCAAAGAGCCGCATGTGGCTCGCGAGCCGCAGTTTGCCGACCACGGGCTTAGCATAATGCTCTCCAGTTCCATCCATGCTGTTGCAAATGGTAACAGTTTTCTTTTTTACAGCAGCATAGTATTCCAATGTGTATATGTACCACAGCTTTTTAATCTACTCATCTGCTGATGGGCACTTAGGCTGTTTCCAGATCTTAGCTATTATAAATTGTGCTACTAAAGAGCATAGGGGTGCATATATCCTTTCTGATTGGTGTTTCCGATTTCTTGGGATATATTCCTAGAAGTGGGATCACAGGGTCAAATGGCAGTTCCGTTTTTAATATTTTCCATAGTGTTTTCCACAAAGGCTGCTCCAGTCTTCCCTTTTCTCCACGTCCTCACCAGCACTTGTTTGTTGATGGTAGCCAGGTGTGAGATGGTACCTCATTGTCATTTTGATTTGTATCTCTTGGATGATTAGTGACTTTGAGCATGTTTTCATATGCTTCTTGGCCTTCTGTATGTCCACTTTGGAGAAGTGTCTATTTAGCTTCTTTTGTTAAGTTGTATGAGTTCGATTTATATTTTGGAGATTAACCCCTTATTGGATATCATTGGCAAATACGTTCTCCCATGCAGTGGGCTCTTGTTTTGTTGATGGTTTCTTATGCTGTGCAGAAGCTTTTTATTTTGATGTAGTCCCATTTGTTAAAGTTGTGTGTGCTTAAGTAAAATTTGCTGTGTAGTCTCTGCATTGGGCGAGGCCTTTAATCTCCCTAAACTGTTTCCTCATCTTTAAAGTGTGGGTAGTAATTGAACCTCCCATGAGATAATCTTTGTGAAGAGCTTAGATAGTGCCTGGCATACAGTAGTCACTCAATTAAATAACTATTGTTTCCAGAAGGCTTTGCTGATATACATTTCTGCATATCTTAATTTTGGCATATTATAGGCTGTGTGGTCTCAAATTTAGGACTATAATTACATTCCTAGCCCTCTATGCCAATTTGAATTGTAGTTTTAAGAAATGTAACATAGTTACCATAGCACTCTTAGAAGAGGTTTGTGCATTTGGCCTGTGATGCGGAAAACTTAAGAAATACTGGTTTGAAATGTATTCAGTTTCTAGATGAGTCTCACATCACCCAAATTTATGACTAATCACAAAACAGTTACGAAAGGGCACTATGTTTGTGACCACCTGCTATTAATAGTCTAGATAAAGGCTTTGTTTCCTGGCTGTGAGACTGTATTTCATTCTCTGGTTTTGGTTACAGAAGACACGCAAGTGAGAACCCTAGAACCGTGTGCTGTCATCTTAAAGTGACACTGAGGGTACCTCTGAGGCCTCTGGGAGATATGCAGTTAAACTAAATAATGGAACACCTATTTATAGTAACTAATTAAAGATATCTATAAAGCAGGAAAATCATGAACAGTAAGTGGTAAACAGCAAACCATTCTGTGGAGTCCCATTAAATTGCCATTTGAACGCACTAGTGGCAGAGATTTGATTATAGTCCTGTTGTCTGCCAAAGCCAGTCCTTACCTGTCACCCTTTGCAGGTGGCCCCAAGTTTTATCTGTGCAGGATGCACATTGGGAGGCAATTGAAAACAAATAACAAGCATAAAGGAAGAAAGAAGGGATGGTACTAAGGATGTAAGTATGGCAAAGGAAAAGTCAAACTATAGAGCAGTGATGGCGAACCTATGACACGCGAACTCATTTTTTTGGTTGATTTTTCTTTGTTAAATGGCATTTAAATATATAAAATAAATATCAAAAATATAAATCTTTGTTTTACTATGGTTGCAAATATCAAAAATTTCTATATGTGACACGGCACCAGAGTTAAGTTAGGGTTTTTCAAAATGCTGACACGCCAAGCTCAAAAGGTTCGCCATCACTGCTATAGAAGAATCATCGAGTAATGGAATAAATATAGAGCCTGAGAAAAGGGGAAAATCATGAGCAAAGAGACTAAGAAAGAAGGAACGACAATAGTATAAGTAGAACAGTTGGTGGGAAGCAGATTAAATATAAGGAGGAAAAACAGAACAAAACATTAAAGTAGGAATGTTGACATTTATAACAATGGAGCAGTTGACACCACATCATCTTGAAATCATTGGCTATATGGACATTTGGCAGTGTCTGCAGACATTTTGATTGTCTCAACTGAGTCGTTGCTACTACTCTCCAGGGATGCTGCTAAGTATCCTCAGATGCACGGGATAGCTTGACAAGATTAGTGGTTGTCGAGGGATGGGAATGGTGTGACTGTGGAGTCAGCACCAGGGAGATCTTTGTGGTGATGGGTTAGCCCTGTGTGTGGATTTCAGTGGTGGTTACATGAATCTACACATGGGCTAAAGTGATGGAGGACTGTACACACACATTGTATTAGTGTCAGCCCCTGGCTTGGATACTGTTGTACTACAGATGTAAGCATTGGGGGAAATGTGGGTACACGAGACCTCTCTGTACTGTATTTGCATCCTGTGAGTTTATATGTATTTCAGAATATAAAGGTTAAGAAAAACCAAAGGAAAAAACAAGATTGGCCAAATTACTAGAAGATGTAATACACCTCTGTTCAGATTTTTAAATGAAAAGGACTGAAAAGGCAGCACAATCTTGGTAAACTCATTATTAAAACTGACCTATTCTAATGCCGTGCCAGTAAGAAATGCACATGCCCCCTTGGAGGAATGAAAATATTTCTATTGCAGCAGACCTATGTTGTCAAACCGTGACAATAAGCCAGGTCATATCTAACATGTTTCATCGCATGTTTTGTTACAGGGACAAGCGGATCTTTTAAAATACGCTAAGAACGAGACTTTGGAGAACTTGAAACAAATCCATTTTGCTGCTGTTTCGTGTGGACTGAATAAACCAGGGACAGAAAATGCCGACGTGCAGAAGCCACGCCGGAGTCTGGAAGTCATACCTGAAAAAGCCAGCGATGAGCCTGGAGAGTGAGGGCACTTCCTCGTCGTCATCATGGAGGTGATAGCTCTGGACCAACCGTAGTCAGGTGGAGCAGTCGCTTTGCACTCACTGATGAAAATAATATTTGGGATTTTAAAGCACAACTGGAATAGCTAATTGCAGTCTCTTAAAACTGTGAATGTATGTAGCAATCCGGCGTGTGAAGGCAAATAAACTCTTTAATAAGAAATGATATTCCTGGCCAAAGTATGCTATATTTGTATACAAAGACACCGTCACTCCGTTCCAGTGTGAACCACCGACTATTCACTCTAGTTCCATTGAGAAAGAAAACACTTTCTTAAGATGGAAATGGATTGTATTGTCAAATTAGTATTTATTGGAGAAAGACGTAATCTACGCATTTTACATGTGTGATTACCAGAGTCTCTGGGTTATAGATGATTTTGGTGGAATGCCTGCTGAGCCATAATTACTAAGGAGAATGTAAGTGGACAGATCCCCTGAATCCCCAGGGACCTTGGAGCACCATCCAATACAAGGAGAACGTGCAATTGGACTGAAGCTCCCCAGCTGGAGACATGTGCTGGGTATAATATATATGCTGTAAAAGCAACCAATCTGGAAGCAACACATTGTAAATAGTTTTTCATTGTATGAAGTAGTGTTCACATTAAAAATGATGTTTTATGATATTTCTCCAATAGCAGTACATGCATTTAATGAAATTTTAACTTTTAAAAATTGTATTTCAAATATTCTGCTCTTAAGAGTAAGCCATTACTTGGTAAACAGCTTTGTCAAGAATGGGTTGCTTGTCTGGCTTGACACTGGCTTATAGTGAGGTGCTCACAACGTCACACAGTGGCAGCTGCCTGACTGTAAAGTGGGCTGAGACACCCCCTTCCGCTTCTTAATTCACACCAGAGAGAGTTCGCCCCGAAATGCAAATGGTAAGTTCAAGGCCAGAGGAGATGTAGCTTCCCTAAGGTCAGCTGAGTTGTTAACCCAAGCTTTTATTTTCCAAATCAGTGAAACTTGGTGCTATTTTTGAAAAAAATAACAAACCCTGCAGCCTAATTACTGCTTCTCTCAAATCAAAATGGCTTCCAAATTTTGGAAGAGTAAAAGATGTGTCTAAATCTTCAACAACCCAACCCCTTTTTGATTTGCCCATTTTCTTTTCAGTGGTACAGGTATGTGAGCAGGTAAGTGTTGTAACCTTTAACTTGGCATCTCACAGTCATTTCCTCAATCAGGGGGATGCTCAGGCTGAACATATCTAAGTTATTTCTGCCCAACTCCCAAATATTCTCCTAAAAAACCATTCCTTTGCTCAGTTGTTGTCCTTTGCATTCTAATGTGCTTGAGTTAAGGTTGCAAACAGTTCTCTCTTGCAAAGAAAACATTGTAAACACGCTCTGGCTTGAACCTGCGGAGGCCTTAAAACCCCTACTGGTCAAACAAAAGTGAGACACCTACCTCTGGGTTCATAAATTGTGGTAACCGTGGAGTAGCATGCTGGCTTCCTGCCGTCATTACATTCCTCAAGTGGGGGAACACCCGTGTGAGTTACTGTAAATGCAAATAATGCCCCCGTCATCAGTCACACTGTACGCACACACAGTGCGTCACTCCTAACTAGGACCAATGTCTAACGGGAACTGGGAACTACATGACCACCACTGGGAAAGCTGCCGAGAACACAGGAAAACAAAGGGCCGGGCAAAATGCACGGAGACGACAGCAAACAGCTGGTCAGTGCAGTGGGAAATGACGTGGGCAACGTGTGAATGGAGCCCTGACAGCTTCCAGCAGCCGTGCCCATGCCCCATCCAGGGAGGAAGTCCTGAGGCCTCTCTGACACACGAAGAACTTGCACCTCCTCTCTGCCTCTTTAGCCATATTTCAGGTGTTGGCCTGTTTTCTGCTTTTAGCAGCTATGGCTTCTGAATAGAGGGGCAGAAAGCCTCTAACCCCCCAATTGCTTACCTCCTCCATTTCAGGGGTGTGTGTGTGGCCCAGGAGCCGGGCCGGGTAGAGTTCCTCTCAGGACGCGTGTCCTACCGCCTAGAAAGGGTGCTGTCCATCTGCGTGGAGTTGGCAGGTCATCCAGCTCTGTCTTCATGATGTGGCCCGATTTCGTATATTGAATACTTGGAATTCGCTGAATCTTTAATCAAGGACTTAAAAAATCATAAATGCAAATGTCAGTGTAGTCACCGCGTAGCTTCCCTGTACCTACCCAGCCCGAGCTAGGCATCTCTCTGCCATTTCAGTCTGAGCTAAGGTTTGATGTGAGCAGACCTCACTTGTGCCATGAGTTGGAAGAATTTTCTGTTGTGCATGACAGTGGGACCCTGTTGGGATTGCATGCCAAGCCCTGTGTTCAAGGCATTCTGCCTGTTACTTCATTATTTCATCCTCTCTACACCCAGCACGGTATGTCCTTGATATTACAGGTGACGAGATGATGACCTTAGCCAAGGTCACAGAATGCTCAGGTCAGGATTTGAACCCAGATCTGTCTTCTCCAAAGCCTATGCTCCCAAGCACTATATCCATACTCCTCTGCATTCCAAATACATATTTCTCATCTAAACTACAGGTGGGTAGAGGTCATAAGGAATAATGAGGTAAATGGCCTTTTATTCTCTTACCTTGAACACGAGCCCCCTGGAAGCCACTGAAATGTATTCACTCTGACAGTATTGAGCACATTTTAGGCACCAAAGATTCACCACAAACAAAAATAGCATGTTTTCAACACCCACAGAGCTCACAATTCAGTTGGGAAGGAAGAGACATCAATCTAACTGATCCTAAAGATACATGGACCATGACAACCATGGGAAGTGCTGCAAAGGGGCTCCTGGTGTTCCTGTCCTGGCTGAGCAGAGAGGGGAAGTGATCGTAATGTTCCTAACCGGCCTTGTTTCTCTCACTTCAGAAGGACTGAAAGATGCTTCTTTCCTTCAGGGGACCTTTTGAAGGACTGAGTAAGATAGTGTCTGTAAGGCACTAGGTCCAGTGCCTGGCTCACAGTGGACTCACTGTATTATTCCCATTAGTTATTCTCCAAAGGAGGGTCCCTGAGAGTGTAATGGGGGCCTCACCCTCCTGGGAAGATGGACTAGATACCTATTGCTCCTAAACACAACCCCCAACACTTAAACCAGGAATTTACTGCCTCTCATGGTTCTGTGTGGCTGGGCTCACCTCAGTGGTTCTTCTTGGGTTGTTGTGCAGTTGCTGGCAGCAGGGACTACGGGCGTCCCCTTTGGCTGGACATGTGAGATGGCTCCCTCCTGTGGCTGTTGATCAGAGTGTCTGCACGTGGTCTCTCCTTGCGGCTTGGACTCTTCTAGCAGGCACTGGGTTCCAAGAGGGAGTCGGCATCCCCGATGACCCATAAGGGACCCGCAAGTCTTCCCCAGCCTCTCCTCGGAAGGCCCAGGTCACCTCTCCTGCATTCCTTTGTTCAAGCAAGTCACTAAGTCCACCCAGGCTCCGGGGGTAGAGAACGTGACTCCTCCTCTTGATGGGTTCGTGGCAAGGTCATGCTGCAGAATGGGACATGGGAGAGGAGATATTGTTAAAACCACCTTTGGAAAATACAACCTGCCATGGAGGTCCCCCTGAGAAAGTGGGCTTTTAGCTGAGACCTGAAGGCAAAAATGGTGAGGGAGGGTGAAGCCAGGGAGGCAATTTAGGCAGAGAAAGCAGCAGGTTGCAAACCCCATAGTGGGAGGCAGGGTGGCGTGCTTGAGGACTAAAGGAAGGACACTGAGCCCGGAATGATGAGAGAGGGAGGGAGGGAGGTGCCGAGTGAGGTGGCGAGGGCGCTGGAGCCCATCGCAAGGGCTCTCTAGGCTGCCTCCTCAAGGATTTGGTCTCATTTTTCTAGAAGGTTAGTGCCAAACATTTAGTTTTATTATATCTAATCCACTTTTTATTGGTTTCACTTAATTACAAAAGAAACATATGCTCCTTGTTGCCAAAAAGGTCAAGTGCTGAAGAAGGTAAATTAAAAAGTGCTCATGCCCCTCACACTGCCCCTCCCGCTCCCCTGGGAAGTGGCTTGCATGGCCCCTCTGCACATCACGTGTTCAGGTGCCACCAACATTGCCCTCCTCTCTGAGAAGTTCCAGCTTTTATTGTAAGAAAAGGCATAGCTCTCTTTAAGGATCACAGGAATCAAATAATTGAGTATTGAAGGAGCAGAGCTGTGGCCAGGAAGGTGACAAACAGCAATTCAATTTTATGAACTAGAATAATTTTGTGTTTCATCAGAGCCATGGATGTTAGGTAGAAGAAAATAGGGATTAACAATGACTTTTGTTTATGACTATTAGAATTTACAAGAACAAATATCTTCCCTTTAAAAAGATTTTTTTAGCCCTACCAGTTTGGCTCAGTGGATAGAGCGTCGGCCTGCCGACTGAAAGGTCCCAGGTTCGATTCCGGTCAAGGGCATGTACCTTGGTTGCGGGCACATCCCCAGTAGGAGGTGTGCAGGAGGCAGCTAATCGATGTTTCTCTCTCATCAATGTTTCTAACTCTCTATCCCTCTCCCTTCCTCTCTGTATAAAATCAATAAAATATATATTTTAAAAAAAACTTTAAAAAATAAAAAGATTTGTTTTAAAACAAAATAATCATAAAAATCCTGTGGAAATGGACTTCTGTGGCCCTCGAGATGACAGGTTGAGATGAGCATTCTGAACATACAAGAAAATATATAGATGATAAATATTCAAAGTGTAAAGGAGGTGTGATAGGAAGAGTAAAAACCCCGTTCCATCTTCCCCAGCCAAGAATTTATGCTGGATCATTTCTGGTTTTGATTCTTCTGATAATTGTCACCCAAACTCAAGACCAACGCTGTCCAGTGGAACTTCTGATGATGAAGGAAACATCTATATCTGTGCTATTCAATGCAATAGCCACTAGGCACACTATTAATTTGCATATTAATTAATAAAATTTTAATTAAAAAATTCAGTTCCTCAGTCACACTAGCCACGTTTCAATAAGTCAATAGCCGCATGTGGCTAGTGGCTACCGTAATGGTCAGAGCAGCTACAGACAGGCTGGTCCCTGCCTCTGCCTGACCCCCTTTAGGAAGACCCGTGACTGCACCCTGGGGAAAATGCAACCATGGCTCATTCCACTGCTCCTTCCCTTTGCTTTCCCTCCATCCCCAAGCCCTGCTTGGAGCATTTTCATTTTAGTTCTGTTGGTTTACCTTTATAGCTTTTAGTAACCTATTTAAAACTCTTTCCTGATACATCAGTTGTTGACTGTAATACTTTGATCCACCACGTTTGATCAGCCCATTAGTGTTCCCCACGTTCTCTCCACGATTC
>NW_005356674.1:8647048-8649049 GCF_000412655.1 Myotis brandtii
CAGTCACCACACTGCTGCTTGTCACATTGGCAAGGTCTCTGGGGAGCATTAATCTGTCCTGTAGCTATAAGTTTTCAATCTTTGGTTCTACAATGAAAATCAATAGCCACCTTTATACTAATATTATTGCATAAAGATGACGTGATATTGTACATAGAAAAAAACTAAAGATGCCACCAAAAAACTACTAGGTTTAATAAATAAATTCAGCAATATAGCAAGATACAATATTAACATCCAGAAATCAATGGAATGTTTATACACAAGTAATGAATTATCAGAAAGAAAAACTAAAAAATAACACACACACACAACAACAACAACAACAACAACAACAATCCCATTTACCATTGCAACAAAAAAAATTAAGATACTTAGGAATAAACTTAACCAAGGAGGTAAAAGGCTTGTACTTGGAAAACTACAGGACGTTGAAAAAAGAGATAGAGGAAGACATAAACTAGTGGAAGATTAAACTGTGGTCACGGACTGGTAGAATTAACATAATTAAAATGTCCACACTACCCAAGGCAATCTACAGATTTAATGCAATCCCTATTAAAATACCAACAGCATATTTCACAGTTCTAGAACAAATACTCCAAAAATTTATATGGAACCAAAAAAGACCTCAAATAGCCACAGCAATCTTGAGAAAGAAGAACAAAATTGGAGGAATCACAATACCAGATATCAAGTTATACTACAAAGCCACTGTAATCAAAATAGCCTGACACTGCTACAAGAATAGCAGCTACAAGAATAGCATATAAATCAACGGAACAGAACAGAGACCCCAGAAATCGGCCCAAGCCATTATGCTCAACTAATAGTTGACAAAGGAGGCAAGAGCATACAATGGCGTCAAGACAGTCTCTTCAATAAATGGTGTTGGGAAAATTGGACAGATACATGCAAAAAAATGAAACTAAACCATCAACTTGTACCATACATAAAAATAAACTCAAAATGGATAGAAGACTTAAATGTAAGTTGTGAAATCATAAAAATCCTAGTAGAAACCATAAGCAGCAAAATCTCAGACATCTCTCATAGGCATATATTTACGGATACAGCTCCTAGGGCAAAGGAAACTAAGGAGAAAATAAATAAATGGGACTACATGAAAATAAAAAGCTTCTGCACAGCAAAATAAACCATCTACAAAAATGAAAAGGGAGCACACTGTATGGGAGAACACATTTGGCAATGATACATCTGATAAAGGGTTAATATCCAAAATATATAAGAAATTCATACAACTTAGAAGGAAGACAAACAATCCAATAAGAAAAAAAAAGGGCAAAGAATCTAAACAGACACTTCTCCAAAGAGGACATACAGAAGGCCAAGAGACATATGAAAAAAATGCTCAAAGTCACTAATCATCCGAGAGATGCAAATCAAAACGACAATGAGGTACCATCTCACACCTGTCAGAATGGCTATCATCAACAAATCAACAAATGACAAGTGCTGGCGAAGATGTGGAGAAAAAGGAACCCTTGTACACTGCTGGTGGGAATGCAGACTGGCACACCCACTGTGGAAAACAGTATGGAATTTTCTTTAAAAATTAAAAATGGAACTTCCATTTAACCCAGCAATCCCACTTCTAGGAATATATCCCAAGAAATCAGAAACATCAATCAGAAAGAATATTTGCACCTCTATGTTCATAGCAGCACAATTTACAATAGCTAAGAATTGGAAACATACTAAATACCCATTAGCAGATGAGTGGATTAGAAAACTGTGGTGCATATACACAATGAAATACTACACTGCTGTAAAAAAAGAAGTCGGCGGAGAACCAAGATGGCGGCATAGGTAAACACCGGAGTTTGCTGCCTCGAACAACCACTTCAAAAATACAACTAAAAGACGGAAAGGACATCATCCAGAACCACAGGAAGGCTGGCTGAGTGGAAATTCTACAACTAGAAGGAAAGAGAAAAGCATACCGAGACTCAGAGGAGGCGCAGTGCGGAAGTAAAATAC
>NW_005356674.1:8651653-8664163 GCF_000412655.1 Myotis brandtii
ATATGATTTCACTCATATGTGGGATATAAAACTGAAACTCATGAACACAAACAGCAGTGTGGTGGTTGCCAAAGGGAAGGGGGTGGGGCAGAAGGGGGTCTTAATATAAGGTGACAGGAGATTTGATTTTGGGTGGTGGGCACACAGTGCAATATACCAATCTTGTAACATAGAAACCCACACCTGAAACCTATATGTTCATGTTGATCAATGTTACCCCAATCAATTTAATAAATAAAGATAAAAATTTTAAAATAAAATTTTGAAAAAAAAAGAAGAAAAAAAAAGAAAGAAGTCTTACCATTGGCAATGAAATGGATGGACCTGGAGAGCATTATGCTAAGTGAAATAAGCCAGCCCGAGAAAGATAAGTATCACATGATCTCACTCATTTGTGGAATATAATGAACAACATAAACTGATGAACAAAAATAGATCCTGAGACATAGAAGTATCCAACAGACTGTCAAACCTCAGACAGGGGGTAGGGGAAAGTAGGGGTGGAGATAAGAGATCAACCAAAGGACTTATATGCATGCATACGTATAAGCATAACCAATATAACCAATATACCCAGACAGTAGGGGGATGAGGGCTTGTGCTGGGGTGTGGGAGTGGGCGGGGAAAGGTTAATGGGGGAAAATGGAGACATATGTAATACTTTCAACAACAAAGAATTAATAAATAAATAAATAAACATACACCTAACCTATGAACTAGCAATTCCAACCCTAGATTTTCTGAAGAGAAATGAAAACTTATACCCTCCATAAAGACTCACACAAGAATGTTGACAGTAGCTTTATTCCTAACATTCAAAAACTTTTTTCAAATGACCATCAAAAAGAAAATAAACACAATTGAGTTATAGTCACGAAATTTAATATCTCTCAGCTATAAAAAGAACAAGCTGCTGTTACCTGCGCCAATAAGGGTGACTAAAAAATGTCATGCTGAGTGATTCAGCCAGACACTCAAGAGTACCTACTGTGCGATTCCGTTCATCAGGAGCTCTAGAATAGGTAAAGCTAAGATACAGAGATAGAAGGGGCCGTGGTGGGCGGTGACTGCAAAAGGAACTTCCTGCAGGGATGTGCAGGTGGCACAGACCTACATCTGTCTCTTGATTGGTTGCAGTTACACTGGTTGTAGTTACAATGTCCTAGCCATTTGTCAAAATCATTGACTTGCACATGTGAAATCTTACAGTTTATATTGTATGTAAATTATACTTCAACAAAGTTTATTTTATACTAGAGGCCCGATGCATGAAATTCATGCAAAAGTAGGCTTTCCTTCCCCCTGCTGCTGGCAACCGGCTCCCCTCTGGCACCCTGGACCTGGGCTTCCTGTCGGCCGCCCAGAAGGACGTCCAGTCTAATTAGCATATTACGCTTTTATTATTATAGATTAAAAGAAGAGACTGTAACTTAAACACTAGGAAATAAACAATTGGGAGTAGGAATGGGAAGAGGGAACATGATATATTATTGTTATTATTATTTCATGCTTTTCCCTTATCAGTAAAATGTTATCTGTTTCTTAATGATATAATTGGTTTTTTGTTCTTAATTTGGACTAACTGCTTCTCTGGTCTGCTGCTCAGATTTAATTCTGGGATCATTTGATCACAATGATGACTTAGTTTTACTATCTATTGCTTTCTTGGGTTCTGTTTTTGGTTTGGTTTTGTTGTTGATATTTTTGCTGAGGATGTCTGTAATTCTTTCAGAGAGTGTTTATGGAAGGCAAACTTTCTGAGTCTTTCCATGTTCAGCCATTCTTGACCTTGTTCTTGTGTTTGATTGGAAGTTTTGCTGGGTATCTAATTCTAGACTCCACCCATTTTCTCTGAGACTGGGAAGCAGCAGTGCATTTTCTTCTAGCGCCGCTACTGCTGATGGGAAGGCAGACTGTTCTGATTCTATCCCTTGGCAGGTAACCTGTTTTCCTGGGAACTTTTTTGATTTATTCTCTTTTTCTGTTCTAAAATGTTGTGGTGATATATAAGTTCGTTCATTCGTTCATTCATTCATTCATTCATTCATAAAGACTGATTGTAGGAAACCCTAGTGGCTCTACTTCAGAGCAGTAAGTTCCCTGTGTTGGTGGAGGTTACATTCAGGTGTGGGAAATAGGCAATATGACAAGTACGAAGAATAAACAGAACAGGGACTGGGATGATGATACACTGAGGCAGCATGAGGAGTGCTTGAGCTGAGGTTGTCAGGGGCCTCTCTGGGAAGGTGGCCTTGAAACAGAGCCCTGAACCATGAGAAGGAGCCACATGGCCCCAAAGGACCGAGGTGGGAACAGACTCAGTGGAGGACAGAAATAAGCCAGGGTGGCTGGAGAGCTAGTGAGCCAAGCTAAAATCAGAGGAGATGAGGCTGAGAGGCAAGCAGGAGGGACCCTGCAGACCCTGCAAGGAGCTTGGATCTTATTCTAATAAGTAATTAGGGAGTAATGTGATCTTGCTCTGTGGCTATGATTAGGAACCTATGTAGAGACTTCTTAAGTGCGTCTTTTTTCCCCCGTATTATTTCCTTCAGCTGTTTATCTAGGTCCCTCTCTTTCATTCTAATGTTTTTCATCGATCGTCCGGAGGTGTGCCCCACATACCTTGAATCGGCATGCGAGATATTTCGTATGAAGAACCACGTGCATCATCTTGGAGACGGGGAGCAGCGGGGGCACTCACCTTCTGGGTGTTATTGGCTCCACTTGTGTTGTTCACCGCCTTTCCTCGTCGTCCTTGCTGAGAGGGAAAGAGGCAGGGGAAGATCTGGGTGTCGATGAAATCAACACAATAAAATAAAGCCAAAAGCCACTCCTGGGGGCCCCAACCCTGAGACGCTTCCTCACACCCCCTGGATCGGGGCTGGATGGAGGGAGGCTGGGCCCTGCTGGACCGCGTGTGGAGCGCCTCCAGGTGACCTCATCTGCATGGAGGTCAGGGAGCTGGCACTGCTCAAAGCTCCGATAGGAACCTTCCCAAATGACAAGGCCATCACTGCATGGCCTGTGACAACCTCACCCAGAGGTCATGGAGCAGTGCTCCTGCATAATTCATTCCTTGAAGTACTAGTAGTCACAGGCCCAACCAGGTACAAGGAGCGAGGTCAGGAGAGTGACATGGACCCAACCTCTCCATGGGAGGGATGTCAAAGAATTAGTGGCCATATTTCAAAGCAGCCAGCCAGGGTTCAAGTCCTACAAGAAGGGCAGCACTCTGTGCCCTAGATTGGGCTCAATCCCACATGGACATGCCCTTTGTCAGGTGCCAGCTCAACCATAGCCTAAGAGAGCAGGTAAGGCCGAGAGCAAATATCCCACCAGCACCTGGGTCTCCCACAGCATGTAGGGTGGAGGGGAAACTTCTCACCAATACCTAGGTCTCCAAGGGCACCTAAGGTGGAGAGCAAATATTCCACCTGCATCTGGGTCTCCCACAGCACATAGGGCAGAGGGCAAACTTCCCACCTGCACCTGGGTCTCCCAGAGCCACCAGCACGGTTGGGACATCTCTACTTCCGTGTCTGTTCTTGGCTGACATTCAGTCCCACCAAAAATAAAGCTATCACCTGAACCTGGAATGCCTCCTACTTAACACCATTTTCAAACTTAATAGATGGTTATTGAATGAATACATGAACACATGCATGAATCCTATATAATAAAAGCCTAATATGCTAAGTGTCGGTTGTCCGTTCAACCAGTCCAAGTATAATATGCTAATGATATGCTAAGACCGCTCAACCGCACACTATGACGTGCACTGACCACCAGGGGGCAGACGCTCCAACAGATAGGTTAGCTTGCTACTGGGGTCCGGCCGATTGGGACTGAGCAAGGCGGGCCAGACACACCCTGGAGCCCTCCTGAAGTCCCTCCCCGGCTGGCTAACCTCCCGCATCCCTCCCCAGCCCCAATCGTGCACTGGTGAGGTCCCTCAGCCTGGCCTGTGCCCTCTCACAATCCAGTACCCCCTCAGGGGATGTTGGAGAGTCAGTTTGGGCCCGATCCCACAGGCCAGGCTGGGGGACCCCACTAGTACACAAATTCGTGAACCAGGCCTCTGGTAAAATAATAAAAGACAACTACAGTAAAAATAAGCAGGTAAGGAAAGGTGTTTTATGCCACCATGACTCCAGTTACAGCTCGGTCTCCCCCACACACCATTTCCACTGTCCTAGAACCGGGGAAACGATGCACAGGACACACTGTACGTACTTTCTCCCCCTTCCTCTTACTCTCTATGCATTGGAGTCAGATTGCCTGGGTTTGAAGCCCAGCTTAGCCATTGACCGACTGTGAGGCCCTGGGCAACTTAACTGCGCTAAGTTTCTGTATCTGTGAAAACAGAAATCTCTGGGGCACCTACCCCAGAGTAATGTCAGGATCACGTGATCTCACACTTGTAACATGCTTAGAACTGTGCCTGGGACATAGTTCGAGCTGAGTCAGTGTTGGATATCCTTGTCCTACCCATTATCTTTATTACAATGACTATTACTGTCGTTTACTGTAGCTCTTTCATCAAGGATCAAAGTTAGCCCTCAAAGCCATTCTCATTCCAACTGTCCAAGGCAGAAAATAGGTCTCGGGAGGCAGATGTGATATTCCAAATGCTTATCAACTGACACAGTGCACTATGGGTACTGCAGTGATGCAAGACAGCCCCAACCTCAGGGGACTGGTGGGTGTCTGCAGGCCAGGGTGTGAGCCCTGTATCAGGTGCCCCTCCCTCCCACCACGGTCAGGCCTGCTTTGGCCGAGGGGCAGAGGCTGGGCACAGAGGCGGTACAGGCTGGCAGGCTCGTGCACATCCAGGGGAGCCTCAGCTCTGGCCTGGGTGGTGGGGAGAAGGGAGGTACAGGGGACATTCACGGCAGTGGCTGTTCTCCGACTCGTACGGAAGCATGTCAACATTCTAGCACCAGGTGTGACCATTCCGGTATGTGTCTGCTGCCCTTCCGCCCAATGGGGACAAAGGAACCAAACACTGAGGGTATCCCACCTCCGTCGCCACCTCCCCGGTGTACACTTCTTGGGCACAAATCCAAATTGTTGAGGCCCATTTATCTGCAGTCAATCCCTCAGGTTCTAAGAGTGGGGGTTGGGCCAGGGCTGTGGGGGAACTCCCACACTCGTGCCTCTGCACATCTGTTAGGACCCACAGAACCGGATGCTGACCCAGGGCTGCCTGTGGGACCAGCTCCGAGTGCCGACGGCTGAATTAAACCTTTGAGAGTTCCTACGTACCCAGGTGCTCCTTGTTATGTAGCCAACCGGAGAATGAGGGAAACAATTGCAATATATTCACACAACGGAGTACTTTAGAGCAATGACAATAAACAAAATACCACAAGTCACCACAATGGCATCTCAAGGTGCACCCTGAAAGGAGCCAGACCCAAAGACCACTCTTAGTAACACAAAGAATACCCCGTCCCTTTCTCCCTCTTACTTCCCTCCTGCTCCTCCTCCTCTTCCTCCCACTGGTGGCTTTGAGTAGCATCTGGACTCTCTGGAGAGTCTGTGCACAGCACCTGGGCCCGGCTGTAACTTAGCAGAAGGCGCCTCCAGCCACATCGTTTTGTTCCGTGTCATTTCATTATAACACCGCTGAGAAAAAAATCAATTTCTTGCCAGGGCCGCTGTCTGGAGTTTCCATGTTCTCCCCATGTCTGCATGAGTTTTCTCAAATAAATGTTTAGTTCACATTTATCTCAATGTTTATTGTTAGACAAGTTTGGGGTCTTCATTTAGACGTTTGGTGATGTTTTTTGTGACCAGAAATATGCCATAAGAACTTAAATTGTGTTTAAATCAATTAGCCGATGGTAAAACTGGTTTTGTTATATATCACTTTGCTTAAAGCCACAATTTCCAAAAACCAATTGGGGATGTTAAGTGAGGACTTACTGTATTATTGGTGTGAAGCCCAGATCAAAGTCATAAACATGGGTCAGACCACGTCAGACCCCTGCTTAACGCGTTCTCATGGCAACCCATTGTGCTTGGAATAAACTTCAAACTCCGCTCTTACTTTAAACAAGGGTTGGCAAACCACAGCCTCTGGCCAAATCCTGCTCATCCACTGGTTTTGTCTATAAAGTTTTATTGGGACACAGCCATGCCCAATATTTAC
Organism: Myotis brandtii; assembly: GCF_000412655.1. Lineage (NCBI taxonomy): Eukaryota > Metazoa > Chordata > Mammalia > Chiroptera > Vespertilionidae > Myotis > Myotis brandtii. The sequence continues at coordinate 8,657,808 of NW_005356674.1, forward strand.
ATATTGTCTGTGCCTGCTTTCTGCTGCAACCATAGCTGTGACAGAAGCCATATGGTTCACAGAGCCTACGATTTGTGACCTATCCCTTTACAGGAAAAGTTTGCTAACCCCTAACCCGGAGGTCCCACACATGCTGGCCCCTGCCCAGCCCACCCTCCTCTCCGGGTTCTGTCTCCCTCTCAGGTGCTGCAGCCACACGCCCTGCTCGCACCCCCCCTCCTCCCCACCCACACTATCTCTATGCCTAGAATGCTCCCCATCGCACTGGACAGAACTGGCCCCTTCTCATCATTCCAGTCCCAACACTGACATCCCCCAGGCTTTCCCTGGCCACGCAATCTCACTCCTTACTCTTCAGCTCATCATCGACTTGATTGATTTCTTCCAAAGATGTTTTGTTTACTTGTCTACCAGTTCTCTCTCCCAGTGAGAAAGTAACACAATTTAAGTTCTTATGGCATATTTCTGGTCACAAAAAAAACACCATCAGGCCAGGACTCCTCCATCTAGTTCACTGGTACATCCCCAGCACTGGAAGCCACAACCCGTTAGAGGTGCTCAGTAAATGTTGAACAAATGGATGAGAGGATGAACCTTTTCTAATAGACCACACTGTACGCAGAAGACCCGGGGTAGTGGGATAGCATGCATGCAATGCTCTTACTATCCGATGATGACCTGCTATGCAATCGAATTCCCTGTCACAGCCTGTGCAGCAGGTAGCATTATATCCAGTTACAGAGGAAACGGAAGCCCAGAATGGTGCTTCAACGTGCCCACAGTCACACAGCAAGTGAGAAAACACAACCAGACCTGTCCGACTCCAGTGCTCAGACTCTCCCCGCTGTCTTGCTCTAGAACCCTGCCCCAGCAGCTTTGGCTCTTGCTAATATTTGAAAGGCTCCATCCTCCCAGGAAGTTCAGAAGGGCACCAAACAACCAGCAGAGAACATCTCAGAATGTGCGCCCAGGCTGCACATATGCTATTGATCTGCTCCCCCCATTCATTTTTTTAAAGTCCAAATAAAAACGAATCCCAGCAGTCAATCTGAATTAATTAGCTTTTCTGGCAGCTGCCATCTGAGAATTAGGAATTATCCTGAGCCAGTAAATTCTAACTGATTCTTTTTTGTGTGGTGTCAGATTGAATTAAAGGAAATATTGTGGGTAAAATTAAGAGCTACGCCTTTCTTATTGCTTCAGTTGCCCAAAGATAAATGCTTTTCATGATGATAAATATACCATAAATTCTTGTAACAACAACTGAAATTCAAATAACTAGGCTGTATAACCCCATGCGACTGTAATTTTCTTTTTATGGTCAGCTTGTTTACTGTTTATTGAAGAGAATGTCTGGTCCTTGCCTTTGAGGGATTTTAAATCGTGGGATAGCCCAGATTTTGTAAGCAAAGCCCCAAGCCAAGCACCTGTCTATATCTTTGATTGCATTCTCTTGATCAAGAGATTACAAAGTCCATGTCCAGAAAGTTGGAATGGGGTGAAATGAGAGGGAAGCAAGAAACAATTTGGCCAGAAGTTAGGAGCCACAGACTTAGGCCCTATACTTTAACCTTGGCCAACTTGATTCGTTCTTTTATGCCCGCGTTTTCTTATCTGTTAAATGAGGGTATGAATAGCTTCCCTGCATACATTTCACACAGACCTGATATTAGGCATGAAATACTTTAAAAGGAACAAAACTTCTTCGTAGGTTGATTTTTGGCATTCCAATAAGTGAGTAACTTTGCTAGCTTCTAATGGTCATTCTAGACACTTGATTCATAAATTATATGAACAGTAATGAGGCAGAAACCGTCAGGCATTGGCAATCATAAGTTAAGTGAAAGCGGAAGTTAAGCCAACAAACATATTTCTAGATATATAACAATGTAAGTTGTTTTGACCAAGGCATCATCCTATATAACAGCCTAATATGCAAATCAACCGAACAGCAGACAACCGGTCTCTATGATGTGCACTGACCACCAAGGGGCAGACGCTCAATGCAGGAGCTGCCCCCAGCCCACAGGCCAGCCAAGGCAGGTGCCAGTGGGGTCCCCCAATCACCCTGCTGGTCACCCCGCAGAGGGAGGCAACCAGTGGTGGGGGGGGGCGCAGGGCTGGCCAGCGCCACCCCCGGATTGCACCACTGGTTGCCTCCTGCAAAGGGAGGCAACTGGCAGCAGTGGGGTGATCCCGGGGGTGGGGCCAGACAGCAGGCAGCACCAGGCCAGCCAAGGCGGGTGTCAGAGGGGGCCCCCTGATTGCCCTGCTGGTTGCCCTACAGATTGGCCCTGATCACCAACCAGGCCTAGGGATCTTATCTGTGCATGAATTTCATGCACCAGGCCTCTAGTAATTTAATACCATGAAATCATAAAGATTCAATCTACAGATTCAATGTAATCACTACCAAAATTTCAATGGCATTTTTCATAGAAAATAAATCATGAAATTCATATAGGACCACAAAAGACCCCATATAGCCAAAATCTTAAGAAAGAAGAACAAAGTGAAGGCACCACACTTTCTGATTTTTAAATATATTCTAAAACTATAATAATCAAAACAGTATGGTATTGGCATAAAAATAAACACATAGATCAATAGAACAGAATAGGGAGCCCAGAAATAAATTCACACATTTACTGTCAATGGATGTTTGACAAGGGTACCAAGGACACAGAATGGAGAAAGGATAACCTCTTTAATAAGTGGTGTTGGGAAAACTGGATATCCACTTGCAGAAGAAGTTGGACCACTAGCTCATACCACATACAAAAATCAACCCACATGTGAGACCTGAAACTGTAAAACTACTGAAAGAAAATATGTGGGAAAAGCTTCTTGACATTGGTCTGGGCAATGATTTTTTAAATGTCCCCAGGAGAACAGTCAACAACAACAAAGTAGACAAATGGGGATGCATCAAACTAGAAACCTCTACACCAGTGGTTCTCAACCTTCCTAATGCCGCGACCCTTTAATTCAGTTCCTCATGTTGTGGTGACCCCCACCCATACAATTATTTTTGTTGCTACTTCATAACTGTAATTTTGCTACTGTTATGAATCGTAATGTAAATATCTGATATGCAGGATGTATTTTCATTGTTACAAATTGAACATAATTAAAGCATAGTGATTAATCACAAAAACAATATGTAATCATATATGTGTTTTCAGATGGTCTTAGGCGACCCCTGTGAAAGGGTCGTTCGATCCCCAAGGGGTCGCGACCCACAGGTTGAGAACCACTGCTCTACACAGCAAAGGAAATAATCAACAGAGTGAAGAAACAACCTCTGGAATGGGAAAAGTATTTGCAAGCCATATATCGCATAAGCCTTATGCCATATGCCATAAGGGGTTAATATCCAAAATATATAAGCAACTCAAATGATTCAACAGCCACACACACAACAACAACAACAACTGGATTTTAAAAATGGGCAAAGGACCTGAGTAGACATTTCTCTAAAGAAAACATACAAATGAAAAAAAAAGAAAGAAAACATACAAATGGCCAATGAGTACAAGAAAATGTGCTCAACATCATAATCATCAAGGAAATGCAAATCGAAACCACAATGAGATATCACCTCTAGCCTGTTATAATGTCTGTCATCAAAAAGACAAGAGATAGCAAGTGTTGGTGAGGATGTGGAGAAAAGGGAACTCTGGGGCACTGTTGGTACGAATATAAATTGGTGCAGCCGCTGTGGAAACTGTGTGGCAGTTCCTCAGAAAGTTAACAAATTCACATGCAGATTGGCTGGGGATCAGCTAGCCTAGGATGATGCTACTAAGGCATGTGTAGTCAACTGCTGGGTCAGCGAATCAGTTCTGCTGATCTTGTCTGAGCTTCCTCATGAGTGTGGGGTGAATTGGTGGACTCAGTTTTGCCTCATGTTGTCTCTCTTCCCCCAGCAGACCAGACTAGGTTCACAAGACAGTAGCAGGGGTACGAGAGAGCAAACACAGTGTACCAGGTCTCTTCAAGTAGGTCTGGGCTTGGGAAAGGCTCATTCTTGTTTCTACTGCATCGTACTGGCCAAATCAAGTCACTAGACCAGCCCAGAGTCAAGGAAGGAAAAATAATCTCCACCTCTTGATGGGAGAATCATCAAAGTCACGTGGCCACAGGGAGGGGTGGAGAATCGTGGTCAATCTTACAAGAGTCTTCAGTGAGGTGTGGTTCTGGGGGGACATTGGATTTAATTTCTTGCACATGACTAAGAACCTTTAATATGAGCAAATATGGCTCCCAGTCACCAGGTAGACAGAGAGGGAGGGAGTCAGAGACTGATTTGAGAAGTGCAGTACCACCAAGAACAGGTGAAGAATTTACATGATGTGTCTCATGAGCTACAGGCAGGCCATCTAAGAGAGCGGGGTTCTCTGGGCTGTCCACGAGGGCAGCCAGGACGGGCCAGTGGGCTCCAGTACAGCTCTGTGCTGAGACCTCTGAAGGGGCAGGCATGGGGGCAGGGGAGCAGCCGCCGGAGGAACATGATACCCCTTCTCTCTGGAGTGGCTTCATGCTCCAAGGCAGAGACCAGCGCACATGCCAATGGGAACCATTTTGTAAAGTGTCTGATTGGGCCACAGCCACGCCTGTTCATGTATGTACGGTTTCTGGCTCCTTTTGTGCCGACAGCGGAGTTGAGCAGTAGGAGCAGAGACCCCATGCCCTGCAAAGCCTAAAATATAACACCTGTGCCCTTTTCAGGAAAAGACCGCTGGTCCTGTTTGAAAGGTTTGTTTCTCCCTCCTGTCACATCATTTGGGTCCACAGGCAGCCCTTCCTGTGTGTGAGGTGAAAGGAATCTCTTTCCATCTCCTGTGGGGATGTAGATTGCATTTCCCAGAAGCAAAGCCTGAAGGACCCCAGGAAGCCCTGTGGGGGAGGAGGAGGAGTGAGGCAGAGAAGAGGCACATCCAGGAGGTGCGGATGAGCTGTGGGCCCTTGGGCTCCATCCCGCTGGGGGCCTGGGAGCCTAGAACAGGCCTGAGTCATCCACCACCTCCTACCCACCAGCGGTGGAGGGCCTGCCCCATGAAATGATCCTGTGGCTGGTGAGAGCCCTCAGGCCTGGGGTAAGGAGCTGAGAGCGGAGTGTACAGGGACAATGAGCGCCTAGGGCGGGAAAGGGCCCACTTCCCTTCCCCTCCCGTTCCACAGGCAGGAACCTCCACTAGGGCTGCCTGGCACTGCGGGGAGGCTGGGAGGTGCCCTCAGCTTGCCGGGGCCTCGGAACCAGGACTGATACCTTCTAAGGACTCATTGCCTTGTAGTAACTTTATTTAAACCTTAGTTTCAAAGAAGCCATCAGAGTTACCCTCCAAGCCTGTATTTCTGAAATTGTTAGTGATGGAAAAAGTGTTCCTTAAATGACTGCCTTGGGTTGAAGAAGTTGTGTATGGAGCATCTCTCATCAAGCCTTCCAGGTGTCTCGGGTCAGGCTGCAGGGCGTTCTCTATGTGAGATCAGATGACTGGACGGTATTATGGGGCACAGCTGAGTGAGGTAGAGAACTCACTGGGGGGCCCCCTGGGTCTGGCACACAGGGATGATATCAAGAAGAGCTGGCATTTACGGGAGCGTGTCAGAAGGAAAAGCCCATTTCCCCCCGTTCCTGCTCCCTTAGGCCTGCAACTCCGCGCTTGGACCTGGAAGCGTAGGGGCTGAGGCAGGTCATCCATCCACCCCGCAACCCACCTCCCCATTTCAGTGATCAGAGCAACCTGTGACCTCGCACCTCAGCCAAGTGTTTGCTCTGACAGGCAGGTGAGCCTATTTCTCTGGCTTCTCAATGCCCTTATGACAGTGGTTCTCAACCTTGGCTGCACATTAGAATCACCTGGGAATCTTTTTAAAATCCTGATTTCTGGGCCTCATCTGATTCCCAGGTGAGTCTAATGTGCAGCCAAGGTTGAGAACCACTGCCTTATGACTTGTTTTATTTATTTTTAAAATATATTTTGATTTCAGAGAGGAAGGGAGAGGGAGAGAGAGAAATATCAAGGATGATAGAGAATCATTGATCAGCTGCCTTCTGCACACCCCATACTGGGGATCGAGGTCACAACTGGGGCAAATGCCCTGACTGGGAATTGAACCGTGACCTCCTGGTTCATAGGTTGACAATCACTGAGCCATGCCAGCCGGGCTATTTTTTAACACTACAAACAGACTCATGGAGAGAAACATCAGCTAATGATTGCTATGTGCTCGCTCGCATATTAACTCATTTAATGCTCAGATTACTTAAGCTCCTTGTCCTTTGACTTCCTTTTCTGTGAAAATGGGGGTGAGAATAGCTATTCCCAACATCCGCTCTGCATTTCTTCCTT
>NW_005356674.1:8664319-8673872 GCF_000412655.1 Myotis brandtii
GGGGGGGTGAAAGGATTAAGGAAAGACAGACAAGAGAATAATAGCTGGGTCTCGGTGGGATGCTGCCTCCCTGATGAGGAGACAACGACAGCGCCCACAAGCCGTGTCTTTATTTTATAGCAGATGCCACGAGGCAAAGTAGGGACGTGATCACGTTGTTTACCGCATTCTCGTGTTTCAACCTCACTCAACTACATGCACCCGAACTCTATCACAAGGCACATGGGGCCACGTGTTCGGACCACAGGTTCAAGCTTACAACATAGCTGTTGGCTATAATTGTGCTGGGAGGGCCCTGCCCTCCAGCTGAGACTTGCACGTGGCAATGAGAGGACCCTGTCCTTTCATTAGTCTGAGGCTTGAACCTGGCCAAAACACTGTAGCCGCGCCCCACAAAGTACATTTCCCAGGCTTCCTGGAGGCATATGACTAAGTTCTGGGCAATGGGCTATACGCCGAAATGTCACGGGCAGCTTTTGGGGAGTGTCTCCAGGAAGCAAGTGTGCCCTTCAGTGATTCCTCCCTCCTGCTGCCTGAAATATGGCTGTGACAGCTGGTTCTTGGGCAGCCACCCTGTGGTAGGAGGGAGACACTCGCTATTGAGGATGGCAGAGCAAAGCGACACTGTCAAAACATAGGCCAGCCTAGAGCTCCTCCCCTTTGGATGTCATGTACCTGGCAGAGAAATTAACCACGGTCTCATCTAAGCTTCTGATGCCTGATCAGGGGCATTTGTATTGCCTGGGAATCGGTTAGAAATGCAGGATCTCGGTCCCCACCACAGACCTGCTAAATCAGAGCCCGCATTCCAGTAAGACCCCCAGGTAATTTGTGTGCAAAACAAAGTTTGAGAAGCACAGGTTGGAGCTACTGTTCTTGGAGAGGAGCCCGTCACTCACAGCTGAACTCACTTCTAACTAGAGCAGCACTCACCTCACGGCACACCTGGGGGGAATGAACTCGGTCATCAGGCAAAGCACCTCGCTCAGGGCGCTGCCCAGCGGGGGAGCTAGTGACTGGGTTACACTGCCTTGGGGGGGGGGGTGCGCTGTGGTAGAGCACAGATGGATGACAACATTGCCACCAGCCCCTATAGGCTCAAGGACAACCCGTAACTGTACAATCTTGGAGACAGAGCAGAGAGAGTGCAGTGTTTGCTGAGGAACAACTTGAGCTGTTTTGCATAAGCCAATTTTTTGAAACCAGGGGAAGGGAGCGGTCCTTGGGGTGGACCTCACAGGGCCTGTCTCAACCCTCCACCCCAAATGATGCAGCCTCGGGGCGGGGGAGAGGGGAAAGGAGGTGTTAGAATGCTTTTGCCAAACGCTTAGAATGAGGGGGGGCGTAGCATGTGAGGGGCACAAAAGACCCCTCATACTGTGCGCGCTCCTGTGGGAACAGCAGCCCTGGTCAACCGCACCCTGGCTTGGGGGGGGGGGGGGGGGGGGGGGGGGGGAGCTGTGGGTGGTGACTGGCTCTACGGCCACACTTACCCGGGTTTCCAGCAGGTCCACCCGCCATCTCTCCTGGGATGCGATTGATGAGCTCTGTGCACTGCCCCTCGGTACCCATACAGGCCCTAGTTTTCCTGGGGATGCAGGGAGCCAGGACTGCGGCCGGCTGTGTGCTGCCGCTGGGAAGGGTGGTATTTCTCTGGCCGGAAGTGAGGAGGTGGGCCTGAGGCGAGGGGCCGGGCCGAAATGCCTGCCCTCAGCTGATGCAGAGCAAGTTCTGGAACCGGGAGGGGGGCCAGCCACTGTGCCAGGCTGACCTGCATGTCCGCAGGGTCTGCTGCCCATGGGCCCCTCTCGGGCAGAACCACCGTGAGGTCTCTTCACATGGCTGGACCGAGCTTGGGGTGCTGTGAGCGCGTGTGCGCGTCTGTCTACCTGTATGTCTCTACCGTCCCTACCTCCATCTCAGCGACTTCCCCGGTGCCCGGAAGCAGATCCCACAGCAATTAAAGGGTCACTGGAGCTAGATCACCTGGGTTGTTTAAATCCCAGCTCTACCACTTACAGCTGTTTGATCATGGACACATTACTTCTTTGCTGTGCCAGTTTTTCCATCTGTAAAATGGGGTCATGGGGTTGCTATGAGGGGCAGTCCTGACAATGACCCCTCAATAAATCAGAGTTGCTTGTATTAACACCCTTGAGCCTGCCGGGTCCTACTCTCCTTGCCCAGACCAGCAGGGTTCTACCCCGAGGGTTTGACAGTGCCCACCAGGAACAGACGCTGAGCCCGTGGGCAGAGGCTTGGCACAGGGGCCTGGAGAGCAGACTGTCCCAGTCCTCTGTGCTCCGAATGAGTCATCAGGAATCCTTTCTCCATGAAATCCCCTTAACTCCTTACAGTTACAAAGAAGAGGAGATTCCATTTCCCCGGAGCCACTGATCCCTGAATTCGCCTTCCCTGGTGCCCGGGCTCATAGTAAAGGTGACTTGGGGCTGAGTCACAGGCTCACGAGTGACAGGTCCTCTTGGAGGAAGCCATTTGCAGAGTGGCTGCCCTGTGTGCCTACCCCCAGGCCCTCCCCGCACCCGTGCGCTGCCCTAATCTCTGCTTTATTATTATTTTCTGCTTAAATCCACTGGCCGTGTGGGTGACTCTGATGTTTAGCACAGCTACATGTCTCCCCGGAGGCACCCTCCCGTTTTTAAAGCAGGAACTCTTCCTGTGGGTTTTACCCTGGGCACAGAGGGCTAGTTGGGAGGAGGGGGAGTCACAGGGACAGGGCCTGGGGTTGGTTCCCCTGCCCCCCAGCTATACCCCGGCCCTGAGCTGAGCCCGTCTGAGGTGGGGTCTGCCTCCCAAGATCCACTGTCCTCTCTCCCAGCAGCCCTGGAGCTGTCTGGTTTGGGTTCCCCGAAAGCCCACTCAGAGACAAGGATTCAAGGGCAAGGAGTTCACTTAGATACAGCGGTTCTCAACCTGTGGGTCGCGACCCCTTTCGGGGTCGAAAGACCCTTTCACAGGGGTCGCCTAAGACCATCAGAAAACACATATATAATTACATATTGTTTTTGTGATTAATCACTATGCTTGAATTATGTTCAATTTGTAACAATGAAATTGGGGGTCACCACAACATGAGGAACTGTATTAAAGGGTCGCGGCATTAGGAAGGTTGAGAACCACTGATTAGAAGGTGATCCCAGGACTGGAGGGGTGGAGGGTGAGATGGGACAGGGCGGGGCTGCTGTGGGCGAACCTCCCGAACCAAACCTCCTGCAGCTGCTCAGCTGCTGCTGGTTTGCCTACCCTCCCTTCCGGTGACTGCGAGGCTGCTGCAGGGACAGGATTCCCCAGGACATCAGCGGCAGGAGCAGTCATCTGCAGGAGAATGGACATCAGGGCGGTTTGAGCCAAACTTGGCCCATCGCCGCGTCCGGGTCACTGGCTACAGGACAGGGTCCTGGGCAGCATGTGGCCTGAGGTGGCCCGTGGAGGCGGCTGAGGATTGGCTGGTGTGGGGGCGGGGAGCAATCCCCCGTGTGCGCACTGCTGCGCTTGCCAGGTGGCCTGGCCATTTCCCCGTCGGGTGGGGAGAAACTGCTCTACAATGAAGCCCACGGGAGAGATCCTGGTGGTGGTGTTTAAAACCCTCGTTAAAAAAATGGTTGTCACCTGGCTGGCGTGGCTTGGTGGTTGAGTGTCGACCTATGAACCTGAAGGTCATGGTTCAATTCCTGGTCAGTGCACATGCCCGGGTTGCGGGCTCTATCCCCAGTGTGGAGGGTGTATGAGGCAGCCAATCAATGATTCTCATCATTGATGTTTCTAATCTCTCCCCTCCCTCTCTCTCCCTACCTCTCTGAAATCAATAAAAATATATATTTTAAAAAATTGTCAAAATTTGTAAATATTTTTATTGTAAAAAATGTAAAATATACATAACAAAATGTACAATTTCACCCAGTTTTAAAGGTACAGCTCTGTGGCATTAAGTGCATTCACATGGCTGGGCAGCATTTTGTAAGGTTTTTGATTATTTATTCTTGCGAAGGCACAGCAACTGGGGTCTATTTTCAGAGGCTGCTGGCGCATCTGTTGGCACGATTGGTCAGCCAACCACAGAAGTGTCCCCTTGCTGATGAGTTGGAAGTATCCGTGGGACCACAGCCCCCTGGACCGCGGTGTCACTCGGGCGTCTGTGGGCCCTGCCTGCGCCAGCACAGCCGCTTTGGCTTGCCTTCGACTTGGAGAAAAACACTTAATCCCCCGGCTGCAGGGACTTGCTGGGTAGCTGGTGGCGGAATTCCTCTTGCCTGGGGGGCCAGAATTTGTTCTAATCCTGAAATAGCTCCCGCCTCTCCCCGCTTGAACCCACGGTTTATTTATACCCACCCTATTGAGGAGTGTCCCTTTCTTCTCTCCTCCCCAGGGGGACGGCTGTGGACAGACAGACAGACATGACCCCCTGTGGTCCCTCTCTGTGTCTTCGCCTTGGCGGTGGAGCCCGGGGTCTGGGCTGCGGGCGGGGACCAGCGGGTGCAGAGGTGGCAGGCACAGCTCGAGGGTCTTGGCGTTCCTTGTGGCCCAGACGTGCCCTCCCCCCAACCAGGGGCAGTTTCTGGGGCATCAGATTGTTTCCCTGGAGACTCAGTGTGTGGTGTCTTTGGGCAGCTTTTAGTTGTCGCTACTGGTGGCCTCAGCCGTGTTACCTTACGGGAGGCGGCTGGGGACCAGCCATGTGGCCTCAGCTGCCTCAGGGTGGGGGCGGGTGTTCCCGGCCCTCAGAGTCAGACCTTTAACTGAGTTTCTCAAAGTGTTTTCCCAGCAAGCACTCTGGGGCCAGGCTCCGCGGTGGGGTGAAAAGGTCATTGGCCTCAGGAAGGGCTGCTTGCCTTTGATCTTGCTGCAATTCAAGGTCGCCAGACAGAAAGGCCCGATGAGCCCTGGTGATTAGCTCCCTGTGCAAAGTCACCACTTTCTGTCTTGTTTTCACCCCTTTGCAGATTTCAAGTGTCTTACCCTCTCTTCTCTTTTTAGCTGTTTCCTCTCCACTCCATCTCTGTATCGGCCTCTGTGGCTCATTATGGTTTTTTTTTTTCTCTCTGTGTCTGTCTCTTTGTGTCTCTGTCTCTAAATGCCTCAGAATCTTTTTAAAAACCTGATGAGAGAGAGAGAGAAAATAAAAACACATGGATTTGTTGTTCCACTATTTATGCACTCATTGGTTGCTTCTTGTATGTGCCCTGACCAGAGATTGGACCCAAACCTTGGTGTATCAGGACAACGCTCTAACCAACGGAGCTACCCGGCCACGGCCACTTTCTCTTTTGTGGTCTGGCTGTCCCAGTCTGTGAGTATCTGCTTATCTCTGTCTCCCTCCGTCTCTCTCTGTATCCCTGTCTCTATGTCTCTGTCTCTCTTTCTCTGTGTCTCTGTCTTTCTCTGCTTCTGTCTTCCACTCTCGCCCTGGCCCAGTCTAGAATCCTTGGCGAGGGGACATGGGTGAGTCAGGGTGGCTGCAACTGGAGACCACAGGGAGAGCAGCCAGGGCGGGTCTATCTGCAGGGAAACGATCAGTTTACGTTTTGGGGAGAAACCTGGGCACACATGCTGTCCAGGGCCTGGCCTCACCCGCCCCCTGGGCCCCTCTGGGGAACTTCAGTCCCAGCTGCCCCAGCCCTACCCCCACACGCCCCCATCACGGGGCTGCCCTGGGACACACAGCAGCCCGACTCCCAAGGCTGGGCCAGACGTCAGAGGGAAGAAAGGGTACAAGACACTCCAGTTTTGGGAGATGCTTAGATTTATGTGCAGCCAGTTAGTAAATGATTTATTATACAGGACACCTGAGCAGGTTCGCTCACCCCCTAATGTCTAGATGGTCATAAAACAACCCAAGAGATCTTCTTGGGAACACTTTATATTTTGGGGTCACTGACATTTGAGCAAAGGTGGCCCTCACGCTCACCTGTGCGTTTAGGAGGTGCGGGACCGTCATGCTCCCTGGGGAGCAGCCACAGTGCCCCAGAGACAGAGGGCCCCACGCGGCAGTTCAGAGGCCGAGAGGGGAGGTCTGATCCCGCACAGCTGGTTCACGCACGGCCTCCCCGGCCCCAGGCGCCTGAGACACGCAGGGTTAGACCTCTCCTGTCCGCCCAGAACGCCAAAGTCTGGCCTCAGGACACCCGATGGTTCAATGCTCATCTGCCCCTAGGTGGTCACCAAAGGAAGGACAGCAACCATAGTGCCTCCCGGGGTTAACATGAGTTAGTACATGTAAAGTACTCACTGTCCTAGCCCTGAAGTGCTCCCTAAGCAGGCCTTTCCCAGCTGGGGAAACAACTTAAGGCCAATGACAGCTGGATGTTAATAGAGACACCCTTTCCTGGAGGTAGAAAGAGTGCGCATTCTTTCTCAGTTTGAGTCACTGCAGGTGAATTACCTGGAGGCTTCGCCCTCAGAGAGAACGTGGGTGCAAATCCCAGCTCCACAATGTACACCTGTGGCCAACTGGAGACTTGTTCTAGCACTTTCCTCCTGGTCCCAAGGGTGGCGTACTTCCTGCCCCTTGCACTGGGCATGGCCAGGTGACTTGCTCTGCTGTCAGCAGGTGTGGAGCCAGCAAGGGCCCGAGATGTGATGGAAGCAGACAGCAGGCCTGCTCTCTCCGCGGCTGCCCCCTGCGTGAGAACGTGCCCCCGCTTCCTGCTGGCTGGTCCAGGGACGATGCCGGTCGAGAGCGCCTCACATAAATTATCTGCTTTAATTCCTGCCACTATCCTAGGAGAGGGTCTTGTCATCCGTTTTGCAGATGAAGAAACTGAGGCCCCCACCCCAATCGTCCTGTTGGACGGTAGCACCAGGACCCCTGCCTCTTGTCTGAGGTCAGAGCTTGGGATTTGAGCTTCTCCCCAGACAGGAGTTTCTCCGGGATGACACTCCCCATGACAAAACCCCATCCCCTCCAGCAGGCACGAAGGTTCCAGAACAGCAAAGGGGGCGCCCACATGTCCCTGCTCAGGCGTGGAACCAGACTCTCAGAAAAACATTTTCCCCAATGAATCTTCTTAGGTCAGCGGTTCTCAACCTGTGGGTCGCGACCCCTTTGGTGGTCGAACGACCCTTTCACAGGGGTCGCCTAAGACCATCCTGCATATCAGGTATTTACATTACGATTCATAACAGTAGCAACATTACAGTTATGAAGTATCAACGAAAATAATTTTATGGTTGGGTCACAACATGAGGAACTGTATTTAAAGGGGCAGAAGGTTGAGAACCACTGGCTTAGGTGGTTGTGTCTGGAGTGGAGTGACTGTCATTGGGAGGTTTAAAATTTGACAGGTGATGGGCGATCATTTCGTCAGCAGAGGCTGCGGTCTTTACAGCTGCTGCCCGCAGATCTGCAGAGAGGAGGCCTGGTGCCTGCGATGGAGAGGGGGCGTGGAGAGGCATCCTGGTTGGGGGAAGCCTGGGGAGCCCTGGGTCAGATTCCTCGCCAGGCCAGCCAGCTTCTCCCGAGTGCGCCAGTCCCATGAGACTCAGAGCATTTGAGGTTGGCAGTGGGGGGTGGGAGTAGGGGGGAAGGAGAGCGTAAGGGGGTGGGGGACAGTGAGTCAGGACAAGGCTGAGAACACAGACCCCACCCGGCCTTATTCACACCACGAGGAGTGTGGATGGAGAGTTGGAACTACTTCAGGGGAAAGTTGCTTCTCATGTGAAATTTGTTTCTCACATGCACATCCTCAGGGACCCTGACGTGCCACAGACCTCCTTCTATTCCATTCCCACTGGGGCCCAGCAGGCAGGGACTGCCACCCGCATTTAGTGACGGCGAAACCGAGGCTCAGTGAGATTAACCGAGGTCGCTCCGCTGAGAATCGTGTCCAGGTGGGTGTGACGGGGGGCCATGCTCTTTGGGGAAAGCTCCAGCCAGTTCTTGTCTCTGCCCTGTTTACAGGCATAAGTCAGCTGCGGGACTCCTGGCCCATCTTCTGTTGGGATGTGTTCATTGAAATTAATAAAACAATGCTTTATTTATCTGGCATCAGGGAAGGTGGTATTCCACCTTCAAGTCAACTTGCTAAGCTACCTCTGGAGGCATTTTCATCCTGTCATTGTCAATGGCTTGAGGTGAAAACGACTCTCAAATGCATGCCCTCCATGTTGCCTTGTTGAAGGGCATACATAGTTCAGTCTTCCCTGGGGGACTCTGGGAACAGTGGTGAGGTGACACAGGTGTCCCCCTGGACTCCTGACATGTATTGGACTATTCACTCTGCACTCAAGGGGGTCGCCCCATTTCCAGCTCCGTGGGATGCTTTTCAGCCTCAACCCCCCTCCCCCACTACAGTATCCTCTGGAAGGCCAGCTGCTGTCAGAGCCGTCTCCACGCCCCACACCGCTGTAGGCGAGGAGACAAGACGGCCAGGCCTTCTATGTGTGTGTGTGAATATGCGTTAAAAACTCGGGTGATGGCTGATGGACCTTCTGCGGGGATCTGTGGCGTTGACACTGTTATTGCTCCTCTGTGTCTTGTCTGCTTTCGTCCCACCTCCCAAAAGTTGTGTTCCAGACATTTGAGTTGCTGCATGGACCACGTCCAGCTAAGCGATGGTTTGCACAGGATGGAGTCATAGAAGGAAGATCTGCTGGCTGGAGGCGAGCAGAAAAAATAAAGTTCATGCATCGAAGGCGAGTTAAGAACCTGCGCATACAGGTAATGAGCAGCTCTAGTGGTAACGTCCCCAGACTACAAGCAGCCAGGCGTCCTTCAGTGGTGAGTGGATAGCAAACAGGGTCACATCGACAGCATGGAATACTAGGTGGCAACAAAAGGGAACACATTGTGGATAAGTACCCCGTGGAGGCATTGCAAGAGCATTAGGCCGAGTGGAAAAACACACACTCAAAACCAGAACAGTCCCTAAAGGGTTGCATACTGATTTCATGTACATAACACACCTGAATGAGAAAATGGTGGTAGAGAGGAGGCTGAGGCCGTGGAGGCGGGAACAGGGAGCTCCTGCCCTGACCTGACCGTGGTGGTAGCTCCTCGAATCTATACAGAACCATCCACACGCACAAAATAAAGAGAGAGAGTGCCCACAGAAAGGGGTGAAACCCAAGTAGGCCTGCGGTTGAGTTGATAATAATGTACAGACATCAATTTCCTGGTCTCCATAACAGTCCTCTGGGTAAGTCAGATGCTATCATTGGAGGAAGCCGGGAGAGGGTAGGAAGGAACTGTGTACAACTTCTATGTGAGTCTAAAATTACTTCAAAATAAAAAGTTAATTTTTTTTAAAGTCTATGTAAGAAATCTACTTGAAACCATTTCTGACTTACCTTGTGTTCTCATGATCTCTGCCATCTTTCCCTCCAATTCTAAGTTTTCCGTTTATAACATTGCAATATGATTTCATATGACTTTATGGCCCGTAACATCATTTTTTCCCCTGGAGTTCTCCTTTCTGTTTTTCCCCATTATTGTTATAATTACAAAAATAATTGTTATTCATCATGACTTTATCTGAAGTCTTTCATTTACTTAAACCAGTGACCCAGATTTACAACATCTCGGGGGAGGCCAGGA
>NW_005356674.1:8673965-8691044 GCF_000412655.1 Myotis brandtii
TGTCCATAGGCAGTTCTGTGCTGTTTTCCCCCGCTGCTTCCCTGGTGCCTAGAACAGCGTCTGAAATGCTCAATACACACTTGTTGCCCGCATGTCGGGGGGCCCAGAGGGGTGTGTCCGTGTGACCATAGGATATGCAGGTGTCCTTTTCTTGTATCCTACCAACTATATGTGAAGGCAGTTTTATGGAAAGAGGAGGGAAAGGGAGGGAGGAGGGGGAGGTCAAGGGACAGGGAGGAGGGACGAGAGGAGGGTATTTACTGTAATGCAGAGGCTTCCTTAGGCCTCTCCCCAGACAACCCCAATTCGATTCTCGGGACACGCCCCCCCCCACCCCCTCCTCAGCTCCAAGTTTCAGCTGAAGACTTCACTTTCCTGGGGAAGCCTGTTTGTACCCCTTCCTCCTAGTCCAGGGCGGATCATGTCCCTCCTCCACTCTTGAGCCCACCTTTCTCAGCCTCACAAATCATCTCACTCAGACGTTCCAGGGGCTCCATGGTGGGAAGTTCCTCTGGGACAGTCCCTGGGCTGGGCTACCCTCGGGACACACCTGTTACCACCTGTAGACTCCCGGTAAAGGTTGGTGTGGCCTGTCACATCCGTTTTGGAGGGCTGTAGGGTGCGGGATAGGGTTAAGCCTCGGACTGACCTGTTGGCAAAGCCACAAACAAGTCCCAGCTTAGAGGGCACGGTCCTCTTAGCATAATTAGGCTTGACCTTATGAAGCTCCCTAGATCCTTCCTGGGTAGCTAATGGGCTGTGGGAGGTGCAGCAAGTGCTGCCAAAACAAGTGAAACTCACAAGAACATTGTAACTATGGTAACCACTACCTTGTTTACCTCTGGCTATAAAATAAAGGCTCAGGTTGCCTCTGGATCTCTCTGTCTGTGACCTCAGCCAGGCACAGGAAGATCCACCTAGCCCCGTGGTCGGCAAACTCCGGCTCTCGAGCCACATGCGGCTCTTTGGCCTCTTGAGTGTGGCTCTTCCTAAGCCTTAGGAGTACCCTAATTAAGTTAATAACAATGTACCTACCTATATAGTTTAAGTTTAAAAAATTTGGCTCTCAAAAGAAATTTCAGTCGTACTGTTGATATTTGGCTCTGTTGACTAATAAGTTTGCTGACCACTGACCTAGACCCAGCTTATTCTCTTTGTCTGTCATTTCTCCATCCTTCACCACCCTCACTCAGGCTTTCGAACCCTTGGCTGAGCTGGTTCGGCACAGAGGGCAGTGATGTCTACACCCTCAATATAGATGTTTATGCAGCCCCTCCTCATGCAGGGGGTGGTGGCGGGTGGGGACACTCCCCATGAGCCAGACCCTTTACTTAACTTTAACTCATCTGCTCCTCACACGTGTCCCACGAGGCAGGCCATGTATCTGGCTTCCAGGTGGGAAAATGGAGGTTCAGAGAGGTTGTGTGTGGAGAGGCCCTTCTGGAACCCAGATCCACTGGCTGCACAATCCCACCTTCCTGCTATCGCTTACCTTTCCCAGGAGAGCTCCTTGCTCTGGGTGCATACAGAGAGTTGCACAAATTGCAGCATATGGAGCAAAACCAGGTGGAACGTTTAGTCAGATCTATATAGGAAACTCTGGGTCACTCACGGAAGCCTGATTTGTCTGTTCCGAGAAAAGGGCCCTAGTCCCAGTGTCACTTTGGGTCATACGTCATGAACTGAGTCCCGGACAGATGTGGGGCACTTCCCCAGGTGTTTCTGAGAAAAGAGCACCAGCTTTTAGAATGTGTTTTGCAGATCTGAGGGAACATCAGCAATGAGGTGGGTAGACCAGACCTTTCCAGGGGTGAGGGCCAAAGGGGCAGGGTGGTGGGGGGTGTGTGTGTGGGGGAAGGAATGATCGGTGGGAACACCAGGAAGTTTCATGGCAGGTGCTAATGGTGACTCACCATTGCTACCTACTTGGAATTTTGTCCAAAGTCAACTGCATTCTGGGAAAAGCACTTAACCACATCCCTCTCAGAAGGAGGCTTGGAGCCAGCATGTCCCTCCTCCAAACCTGGTCGTTATTTGCTTCAGAAACCATCCTCCTGGGCCCCAGGGCCACCTCCTGGCCTGGACATCTCACCAGGCCTGACTTCTTTGAATGGACTAGGAGGACATCTGAATCTATTGTGGGTTAAAAGCCACTTTGCCTGCATTGCATCTGCCTCTGAGTGACAGCTATGGCTTCTAGTAACTCTCTTTCTTGACTGAAAAAGTCCTTTAAGACGTGGCCACTGAGCTTCATACACTACAGAGTTGAGTAATATCATGGTCACTTCTCTAAGGAATCCAGTGCTAATAAAATAAGGTAGTAGGAATTAGAACCAAAAGGCATCCCACGTACTATGAGCAAGTTTGTTTCATGAAACTTCTATTTCTCTCTGTGTGTGTTTATGTCCAGGATGTGGCACAGGTAGCTGGCTCCCTCCTATTGCATAGCCGTGTCCCTAGAGTGGTCTCCTGGGTGACTGGCTTTTGCTAATGTGGTTGAAAATGACATTTACTTTGAGGTCAAGGTGGCTGGGTCCTTGAATCACCACATGGAGGAGAGCCACCCACAAACCAGGAGCCCTCGCACTGCAGGTGTGTGAGAAATGAACTTTTCTTGTTAAGCCACAAATGTTGTGGGACCTGTGAATTATAGCACCTGTGTAGTGTACTGAGAAATGTATTTCTTAATGTGGGTATGGCCAAATGTTTGAAAAAAGCACCTGATCTAACCATCTTATTTTTCAGATGGAGAAACCGAGTCTCCTGAATGAGCTGGGGCCAAACCCTGCCTGGGCAGGAGGGTCAAGGCCGTGAGGTCTTGGTAGGCTTTGTGCACAGAAACGGGGCAGAGATGACTGCTGGGCTGCGGACTCGTGGTACAGTGCTCCTCCGACTTCCGTACGCACCTCGGGGGTAGAGCTGACATCTGCTCTTCGGGGGGACCTCCACCCACAGCTGGGGCAGGAAGGGTGACCTCCTCCTGGCTCTGCTGAACTAGCTCTCACCTGCCCCGCTCGGCTCTGTGGTTAACATCTCTGCAGCACACAGCCAGACTTTCTCTGAAAGTCTGAGTTTCTCTGAATTCTCTGAGGCACCGGATTCTGAGAAGCCAGCAGCAGCCTTGCCCATGCCACCAGGGCCCTTGGTGAGCCACACGCCCACAGGAACACACACCCAGGGACCCGGCCTCCGTGTTCTGCTGCAGTGAGTTTGGCCCTTGAGTCTTCCAGCTGAGGCCCTGGACATTGGAGGCACCCGTGATAAACCGTCCCAACCATGTTCTCTGTCTTCCTGACCCACACAGCCCCTGAGCATAGTAGGTGATTGTTTATGCCACCACGTTGTGGGTAGTGTGAAGTGCAGCCCCAGTGACTGGCACCGTGGACAGCGTGGAATCTAACAATAGGACCCCCCGAAAGCAGTGCCGTGGCCGAGAGGGGCAGGTGGAACCTCCCCAGGGCAGCCTGGCCACTGAAGGTGGCGTTCACCAGGGGCAAGTCGGAGAGCAGCGAGGGTGCCTGGGACAGAGGACGCAGCCTGGGCACGGCCATGAGCTGGGAAAGGGACTAGCAGGAGGAGGCCAGGGGGGCTGGGGTATGGCCCCGGGGGGTTGGCACTGGGGGGTCCAGGGAGCTGCCCTTCATCTGAGGGCTTGGAGGACGGCCCTTGGTCAGATCTGCTTCCTGACCAGGTGGGACGGGCAGTCAGAAGGGCGGGGCCACTGGCCAGGCCCACAGGGGACGAGGCCTCCGCTGTGGTGGGAGGTGGGGAAAGGGGTCTGTCCAGCTGTGGGATGAGGACGGAGGCTGTGTGGGGACCAGTGATGTCTGGACAGCTGGATGGATGTGAGACCAGGGCCAGAGGCCGAGGGGCAGGAGGTAGGGATTCCGTGCTGAGGGGAGCATGTCGCTGGAAGGGCTGTGGACGGTGCCCTCCTCTCTATGGCCTGGCCTTCGCTGGCTGTCCTTCCCCTGGAGGAGCCCACGGAAGGGACGTCCCCTGCAGCCCTGTTACCCATGCAGTTGTGCCTGGTGACATATCCCTCCATTCCGAGTCTGAGGTCAGGCCCGGGAAGCCTCTGGGGTCGCCCCAGTGGGGCACGCTGTCTGGCTGGACCTGAATGATGGGCGGCACCGAGTCCTTAGCGCGGGCCGCGCTCAGACCCAGCATCCCCGGAGCAGGAGGCGGAGCCCTCACTTCCTCGCAGGGAGGCCTGGCTGACTCCCCGGGCGCTGCCCACCAGGCTCACCTCTGGGCCTCGGGGGCCTCCCAGGCTGCAGGGAGGACTTCCTCTGGGCTCCCTTTGAGTTTAAACCCTTTCAGGGCTCTTTCCATCCTTTCCTGGCAAATCGAGGGGCACTTGTGTCCCCTGCACCGCGTGGCCTCACTCTGCGGGGTTCCGCTGGATCTGCTGAAGGAACAAGTGAACCAACGTTGGACGAATTCTCTGGGCGACCCCCCCCGCCCCCCCATCCTCCTCACCAGCAGGTGTGCCTCTCAGAGCCCAGATTGGACGAATTCTCTGGGCGACCCCCCTCCCCGCCCCCGCATCCTCCTCACCAGCAGGTGTGCCTCTCAGAGCCCAGACATCTCGGGTGCCATGCACATCCTTGCGAGGCTGAGCTTGCTGCCTGGGAGGCCAGTTACAGAGAAACGCAGCCGCCCACAGCTCCTCCACCGCACGATCCGCGTGGGCAGCGTCACCTTAGGAGCTGCCACGCGGGGGCCTGGGAACAAGCCGGGGCTGGTGACACCTTCCTCTGCTGACCGGGGCCAGGGAGGGGCCTTGTCTGCAGGGAACTGCCGCTGAGGGGCCTGGGCGGAGGGGTCAGTGCGAGTTCCAGCCCTGAGACCCCAGCGTGGCTGTGACGTGGGAGGAGGCACAGCAGGAGCAGGTGGGGAGGGGACCCAGGGGAGGGAAGGCGCCCTCACTCGCCTGCTCAGCTGTGGTGGGAGCTGCTCCGGAGGTGTCATTCCTGCCAACTTTCCGGCAGCAGAGCAGCTTTCTGGGGTTGGGGGTGGGGTGGGGGGGCTCTCAGGTAGAGGCTCCGGAAGGGCGGCCCGAGGGGTCTTCCCAAGGCACACAGGCTGTACAGGCCTCTGCTCCCGGCCTGTGCCAGTGGGTGTGCCCGTGTGGGCACCGGTCAGGGAAGCAGCACTAGCCATGGGAGACGTGTGCCGGCTCCGCCTTTCCATGGCAGAGCCTGTGGTTAAGGAAGTCCCTTGGGGAGGGGGTGGGGGTGACCCATGGGAGGGCAGGCCCCTTGGCTGGGCCTGAGATAGAGGCCCGTTAGGGATGGGCCCGAGCACAGCTTCTGTGGAGGGAGCCCTGGCTCCCCGGCTCTGTGGAAGCTGCCAGGCTGCCTGTGCCTTCCCAGTTTGTCATGCACGGCTTGGAGTGCCCCCCCCCCCCGCCCGCCTCTTCCCAAACCCGTTAGTTGGTGTCAGTGAGGCCCCCCAGGACAAACTTGGTGCTGAGGGAGTGTGGGGAGGTGGAACCTGTCGCCGCCGCCCCCCCCCCAAATGGCCTCTGAGACCAGCAGGCTGAGCAGAGCTGCTGCAGGGTGGGCCCCTGGGGTCCATGGCCAGGCCTCCAGGGCCCAGGTCAGTGGGAGGGTGGGGCTGCACGGCCTCCGGGGGCTCTTTGGGAGCGAGCATCACCTATGACACTGTCCTGCACTTTGCCACGTGTCCCTGTTCTGCGTGCTTTAAGCGAGTTGCCCTGTTTAATCCTCAGCACACCCTGTGAAGCAGGCGATTTAGGGTTAGCCGTGCGCAGAATAAGAGGCTGGGGCCCCAGAGGTTAAGCAACTTGCCTCACTTGAAGAGAAAGGGATGGGAGCTGGGTGCAAGCCCTGAGTCAGGCCTGGGTACCCCTGGCCCTGCGTGGAGGTGTGGGCGCCGCCCCACCTGCTGGGCACCCACGGCACCACTGGGTGAGGCCAGGCCAGCATCCTGTGCCCCGACCCCGCCTGGAACAAGTCAAGCTGCGTTCTCATTCCACATTAGCCTTTTATTATAACCATAGGGAATGGGATCACTTTGCCAACAGGATAAGTCATTTCTGAGTCAGTATGAGTTATAGCATAAAGATGAATGAGAAAAAAGCAACAGATATAAATGGCAGGACTGAGTACCCATAAATCAAACGAACTGTGCCATTGTGAGAAAATTATTATGACAACTTTTACATCAAAGTGGTTCAATCCTGTTTATAGGAACCTTGTATCTCATTTTAACACGATAAAAAGAGCTTCTGAAAGGAATACTGAGGAAGGGTTCTGGCCTGAGAGAAGGAAGCCTGGCTTGCCAGCTGCTGCCCCAATTCATCTGGCTGCCTCTTCCGCCCCACGAACCCCAGGCCTGTGCGGGGCCGGGGCGGATGCACATCTGCGGGAGGAGGATGGCGCGGGTGCGTGGCGGGCTCCACAGGACAGCCACTCCGCATCAGGGGAGCAAGTCCTCCATCCACTCTTGTTCTGTAATGACCCCTGGGGTGGCTTTTAAAGAAACAATACAATAGAAACAAAAAGAATAAATTTGGGTCCACTCTAGCAGGTTATTAGGAGACAACAGAACTGCCACAGAATTTTATAACTGTTTGTCGTCTACTTCTTGTTAATGGTGAACAACCAACCCCCCCCCCTGCCCCCCAATGATGTACGAGATCCTGCTCAGTTGTATGCAGGGGAGGCTGGGTTTACTGTGAGTCACATTCGTTCTCACGGACTGCCGTGAGCGGAGGCTACTTGCAGGAGGCCATCTCCGGAGAGTCCAGTATAACGAAGAGTTCGGAGTCTGTATGACCCCTTGGCAGCCACACAAGGTGAGGCAAGGTCATCACGACTTCCTTTCCCTAAGCTGTAACTCCACGGGTAGGTCCACATGTAACCTCACTCGGATTCCTCACTGATCCGAGAGGAATGCATGAACACAGGGAGGGGCATGTATAAAAAAGGTAGATGACAATGAGAATTAATCTAAGCTTTATGTATATAAAATTGAACTGCTGATGATCAAAACACAAGAGGGTTCCAATGATTATCACATTTGTTAAAGAAAAAAATATATATTCGGGATTTTAAAATTGTGCCATTACACCTAAGTACCTGATGAAATAATAAAAAGGAACATAAATTCTTTAACAGCACTGTAACTAATAAAAATGCAAACAATGCTCAATTATGAAGAATAAAAACAAGTCACTTAAAAAAGGTAAGACCCCATAAACCTATGGGAGTTTGAGGGTGGCTATGTCTGCACTCCCCCTCCCCATGGGTTTCCTTCCTCTGAGGCGTGAGCAGTTTGTTGGGGCCACAGAAGCAATGCCTCTGAGGGACCCCAATGGCTCTCTTGTGGCACCGACATGGAAGCCCAGAATGGAGGACCCGCCTGCGTGCTGGCAGGGCTGAGGTCTCAGTGACCCTGACGTAGGAACCAGCCCAGAGCTTCTCGGAGGGGTGGTGTCTGGTGGCCGCTGTGGGGCCAGTGACACTGCTCTCATGGCTCTGGCTCTCAGGCAGAAGAAATGCTGAAAGTAAGCAGTCGACCCTGCTCTGCCGCCAGGAGACAGCCAGCTCCACGGGCCCAGCGAGGCAGCGCCGCACTCTAGAACCTTCCCAGCCAGGCCCTGCACAGCGGCAAGGCCCCTCACCGCGGGACCTCGGGGGCTCAGGAAGTATCAAGGGGACACTGGCAGCAACCTACTCAGCGAGTCACCCCCACAGGCGCTGAGCAGACCACGCACGCAGGGCCGTGCTAATCAGCTCATCTCACAACCTGGAGTACCATTCACCCTGCAGGCCGGTGTGCTAGGGGATGTCCCTGCTAGAGGTTAAGGACTAACTGCAGAGCCACTAGAAGCCCCTCTGGCTCTCGAGTCCACCATTTTCTGGAGCGGGAGCGGGAGGGCCTGCCATCACATTCGTGTAGAGGAGTCATGGTCACAGTGGCGGGATGGGAAGGGTGTCTGTTGCCAGGAAAGCACCCACTGCCAGAGGCCTCGCCATCTCAGAGGAGGAGCCCGGAGAGCCAGTCCCCAGGGCAGGCCTGCTCACAGTGACCTTGTTTTCACAGGTGAAGCATGATTGTGTGAGGAGGGCAGGGATGGCCAGAGGGATCTGGCCGGAGGCCTGGAAATGCATCCTTTAACAAATGAAAAAACCTAAACTCGTCACACCTAACTGAGCCATAAGTTCAGACCCCGTTTCTAAAGATCACCGGAACTACTGAGAGGTCAGTAATGTTTTTTCCAGCCCCAGAACCCCGGTCCTTTCTGGTGCTTCGGGCTTTGTCGTATGAGTGCCCAAGGGAGAAAGGAAACCGGCTGAGACAGCTTTCCAGAGAGAGAGTGTCCTTGCTATCAATCACTTTTCTCTCCTGGATGCTCTGAGGGAGGGAAGACTGGAAACCAACTCTTCTTCCTTCTGGATATAAGAGGTGGAGTTGCCACACCATCGTTGGGGAGCATAGAACAGTGTGGAACTGGACCCTTAACCCAGCTCTACCTCAGGGAGGGGGTGGGGAGGGGTTAGGGAAGAGCCTAAAGCCCTGTCTGCATCTTGGTGACCATCAGTCTGTATGCTCTGCGGCACCATTTGCTTTTCTCTGAAGGTTCTGATGGGTGGCTCCGATGCCACATTGCATGCTGGGAAAGAAGCGCTGGTTTCAGAGGGGTCTCCACTTGGGGGGGCCTCAGCTGGGCCTTGAGGCTGCTGAAGGGGACGGCTGGGCTCTGTGTCAGATGTCCAGGGGGCTCACAATGGTGAAGCCGGAGTCCTTGCTGTTGCTGCTGCTGTCGTCGTCAGGGCTGGAGCTGGGGTTGCTGGAGGAGGCCGAGGCCGGGCCCATCAGAGGGTCGGAGAACACCAGCGGGAAGCGGGCCAGGCCCTCGCCCTTCCCAGATGTGCTTCTGAGGGTGCGGAGCGGCTGGGCCTGGCCGGAGAGGGGCGCCCTGGCACTGCCTCCCCCGTCCTCTTTGGAAACCAGGATGAAGTCCTCCGAGCTCCCTTCATCCACGTGCACGGGTGCTTCCGAAGAGGCCTGTGGAGCACAGTCAGGAGCACAGGGATGAGACAGACACCAGAGGACGAGAGAGCTGAGTGGGGCCCAGGAGCTGGGGTGCGCTCCACAGGAAACTGGCCCCCTCGCCCTGTGCTATTCCTTGGAAAGACACCCGGTGCTTCCCCTCTGAAGCTGGATGCTGGTTCCTGGGGGAACCAAGTGGACCAGCTCAGAGGCTGTTGGGAGGGGCGGCTCGGGAAGCAGCCAGCAGGCTACAGGCAGATTCCTATCAGCTTCTCGTGGCACCTGCCATGCAAGTCACTCATCCTCCTCAGCTTTAACCCCTCACCTGAGAGTTGGGATAAGGACAGTGTCTTGTTCCCAGTGTGTGGTCACCGAGCTGTGAGATGGTGTGGCGGGATGTGAATTGCACAGGACTGGCTCCCTAACTAAGCCCAGGTCCGGAGGGACGGCCACCTGCTTGAGGACAGCCCTAGGAGGGCCCAGGGCACTTGGTCTCAGCCAGCGCCTCCTGGGAATGCACCTGGGGGCCCTGGGACAGTGTGGTAACTGGTAGGTTCCATGAACATGAAAAACAGGCCTGGAAGTGCAAAGCATATGCCCAAAAGCATAGAGATGGGATTGCTTTGCAATTGTTGTCCTTTCTTTCTAAGCAATGATGACTAGCGTTTAGTTTTTTAGCTAAAGATGACATTCATGAACATCAGTAAATGTTTTGAGCTAAGACCAGAGATGGAAGGAGAGCCAGTCTAATCAAACATGTTCCAAAGCCAACCTGGCAGAAAGCGCACCTACCCTGGTGCTGATGGGAGCTTATGTGGTGCCCACACCTGCTCTCCCACCTGCCTGCCCACTGCCCCATAGTGTGGGTAGGGACTGGTACAGGGGGCTGAAGTCTAATGAGATGTAGAGCCCCTTGGCTGGAAGGGCTCCCCTAGGTCCTCTGGCCTCAAGACTGGCATGGCCAAGGCCACCTGTGTGCTGTGGGCAGAGCCTGGGCAGGTAGCCAGCAACGTTTCTAAGGGAAATCTGGGCCCAACTGACATGCCCCTGTCTGAATCTCCTGTTCTCCTTGGTGACATGGGGTGGGGGTGCAGGGTGAATGGCTAAATCATGGTTCAGGTGGCTCCTCCTGACATTTGTCTACCTTCAAGATACTGAATTGGAGGACAGAAACAGAATTTGCCTTTAAAATTACAGTGTTGAAAGAACAGGCCTTGAGGTTCTTGAAGCTGTCCATCAACATATTAATTCTTTCAAAACGCGAGAGAGCACAGCAGATGGCACTCTGGTAGATGCAATGTGATCACGTATGGCACTAGGGCAGTTTGGCAGAGAAAGACTGTCCTTTCATCCCATTACTGTCCCTCTGCTCAAGGTGCCCCTGCCCAGGGCTGTGTCGCTAGGAGGGATGTCTGAGTGGGGCTTGTCCTCCCACACGTGTGCACGTGGACCTGAACCTTGACCTCCTAGCTCCCATGTGGGGACACTTGGTTCGTATGACCATTGTCCTGCACTGTAAACTGAAAACTTGTGCTGGTAACAGGTAGGTTCTTACAAATATGAAAACCAGGAATGACAACTGCAAAGTATAATGAAGTTCTTAATTTGGCAAATTCATGACTGTGTTTGAAAGGTCTTTTTCTGTAGCATTTTTACACATTCAACTAAAAGAACCACACTAAGTTTTTTAATAAAATGGCCAATTAAAATTGGTTGGGGCTCAACAAAATTTGAATAAATAATTATTGAAAAATTAAACATCTGTGCAGGGAAAGAGAATTAGGACAAACTAATCAAGTTAAACTTGCAACTTTAATGTATTCATGTGGCTACAATGCAGACTCAAAATGCTCCATGAAAACTTCCCTTAGAGCTGGTGAAATTAACCACACAGGGTTCTCTCATCTTGAAGAGTACTCTTAAAACTAAAAAACCCCTGTCCTAATGTATCATTTTGCTTTTTTAAAATCATAAAAAATAAATAATTTACAAGCATCTGGATGCTAGTTTTTGAGAAAGTGACTTAGATGAGATTTTGCTAATGTTCATTTTTCAAGCTGAGCTTTGTAAGCCATTTGAAAAGAATATTATTAGGGATTTTCAGTCCTGTCAGATGATGACAGTGAGGCGGCATGGTGGAGTAGGAAGCTTATTGCACTGGGACAAGTTCTGCAAACATAATGTCTGGTGAGCCATGGGCCTCTTAGGCCTCTTTTGCTCTCTGGTAAAACAAGGAAGCAGTACTAAGTGCGTGAGGAATCTCTTAGATCTCTTCTAACTGGAAAATTCTGTGACTTCCTGTTAGAATAGCTTATACACAATGTAGACACGTTACAGCCTACAGGCCAAATCCCACCTGCAACCTGTTTTTGCACAGCTCAAGCTGTGAATGGCTTACACATTTTTAAAGGGTTGTAGAAACAAACAAACACACCAAATACAAAACCAAACATATGACAGAGACCCTATGTGGCCTGCAATACTTACTATCTGCCTCTTTACAGAAAAAGTTTGCCGACCTCTCTGCCTCAGAGGATGGACATTAATGCAAAGTCCTTCCCCATGAAGGCAAAAAGGGTTCTGCCGAGGGAAACACACCAGGACAGCATTAGGAAGGCATGGGCAGCACGTCCTGTGCTACAGGGATGAAGGCATCAGCTAGAGACAACTGGCCAATGACCGAGGCAGAGACCTGGCGTTCCAGCCCCACACCACGGGCCCGGCAGGCGGTCAGGCCAAGGCTGCTGCGTAAAGGTGTGTAGGGTGCACTGCACAGCTCCGGGAGGCACTAGCCTAATTGCTATTACTGTGACTGGCACTGCCCCAGGGCACCAGAGTGTACAGCCTGTAAGGTTGTATACAGCAACCTGGGCCCAGGCCACTTGTGGTATTGCACAGGTGAACTTAGCACATGGTGATCTAAAGGGACTTCAGTAGGGATTTTATAATTCATAACTCTGAAGAACTTATGTGACTGTGCCCCCTCAGTGTGACACCATTTGCCAGAGCTCTGTACCTGCTTGGTGGCCCCGGGCAGCTGGCCACTCTGGCCCTGGCCTTGGCCCTGACCGCTGTAGTGGTCGTCTGAGATGGTGATCTGCTCATTCTCCTCGGCTTCCAGCTGGCTCTGGTTGAAACGCAGGGAACCTTTGAGAATGTCTTTGATCTATTTTCAAAGAAGAAGAAAATAAATGAGAAAGATAAATTAGTTTGTTTTTAAATGCTAGCTAAATCTCTGATATATTGAAACCAGACTTGTCACTAACAATTTTTTATAGTATGGATATCAATGTATTGCCATCAGAAAGAAGTAGCAGAGAAAAATCCAACTCTATCACAGCCATTGACTTATTAATGACCAAGGGAAATGGAAGAGTCTCAATGGCCAGGTCCTCACAGGGGCAGGCATGGGTGTCACCTCCTTGGCGGTTAACTCAAGGCAGGAAGCACCAGTTGCCTGCACACCCAGCCCCACTGAACAGCCCTCGGCTCCTCACGGGCTCCACTCCAGCTGACATTTGAGAGCAGCACAGTTTTTGTTGACATTTACATTCCCTGTAGCCCTGAAAGGGTCCTAAGGGCCATTGAACTGTAGCCCTTGGGGGTCTTGAGGCCTGTTGCAGGGAGTAAGACTTGTGCTCCAAGGACATTGGTATTTATGGATGTGACTGAACGGGATGCTGGACCACACGACACAGCTCTGGTGAGGAAGGGACAGGGACAGGAAAGTCAGTTTGGGCTTCAGGCTAGTCAGACAGGATCTCCAGGAGGAGTGAGAGGCACAGGAGGTGGAGACCCAGGAGGGGCTCTGTCTGGGAGGAAGTGGGGGGCTGGGGTGGGGAGATGCGGCTTTAATGTCATGGCACGCCATGCCTGAGGGTGCCCTCCCCAACAGAAATAAAAACGGAGGCCCTGGGATACAAAGTCAGATCTGTGGGCATACCTGTTTCAATCCTGCCAGAGAAACCAGAATTTGATCTTCTTTTTCCAAATTTTCTTGTAATATCATATCTTGAATATTTACTGAAAATAGAAGAATGACATTTTATAACTAATGTTCTGAGTGTAACTTATCTGCTGCCACACTCTAACTTCAGACAAGCTTGAGGATTTTTTTGCCAAATTTTGCAGCAACGATTTCCACCAAGGATGTTCTGCCCAACGGCTCTCTTAGTTTTTGTGGCCTTAGAACATGCCCTGTTCATAAGATCTTACATGCCACATTCTTAGCCACTCACTCTGAAGCTGCCCCAATCGTCTCTCTGGCCTCCTTAATTCCATGAGTGCCCCTGACAGTCAAGGGAGCTGTGTATCACTCCTGGCTTGCTCTCTGTCTGCTCCCTGGCCTGGAGGCCCTGTCCCCAAATCCATGCAGACTGGCCTCTCCTCCTGGCTCAGTTCTCTGCTCCAGCATTGCCTCCTCAGAGCAGTCTTCCTGCCCATCCAACTAAAGTAGCCCAGGCCACCCTGGGCTCTCTACAGAATCATCTCTTTGACTATACTGATAGTAAGCACTTGTTGCCATCTGACATTATCACATGCTTTTGCTGGTTTATTTGTTGTCTATCTCCCTCAATAGAACATAAACTCCTGGCCTTTAGAATAATGCCTGGTGTGTTCAAGTACACAATGAGTATTTACTGACTGATTGACTGAATGAACAAACATGCAGAAACACTTCTGGAACTTGCATTTCAAAACACTGCTATTCTAACTATTTCCCCAACGCATTTCCAGTAAGGGCCAAGGCAAGGACTCATATCAACAGGAGTCCAGGCTGACAATTTATTAGAATCTTCAATAAGAATAAGTCTGAACCATGCTGACAAGCCCTCTCACACACTGTAGCAGAAAATCAGAAGCTTTTCTTTATTCAGAAAACGTGACTGTACTTTCTAATGAAAGGCCTGCTCCAAAACAAGAAAGCATGATGAATGGGAATGGAATAATAGATATAATTAGAGAGCAAATGTTTTTGGTTTCCTTAAAAGCCTGTAACAATTTGTTCTCTCTCAATAAAAAAAAAAAACAACACACACAAAACGCACTCAACAAGACATTAATGACAACCAACTGCAGAAAATTAACAAGTAACAGTTCTGTGGGCCTTTGAGAGGACTGCAAAGGTTACTTTTGTTTTTATGGCTGCTCTGGTGTTTAAGGCAGAGGTCTGAGGCCAAGGGTAGCAGTGGGTTCTGCCCCACTGAGCTGAAGGTGGGACAGATTTCCCAGCTCCCAGACCCCGAGAGGAAGCTCAACCAACGGATGCAGGAATACTAGTAGGTCTGTAGGAAGCACGGGGCTTCCTGGGTCCAAGGAACTAATGGAGGGGAGGTCTCTGGAGGCCAGACTCAGCAAACTGGGGGAGGGGAGCAGGAAAAGAGGAAATCTGACAAACAAAAATAAAAACAAAACAAGTGTGATGTCTCCTGCCTGCCACTTGGATAGTCAGCTGTGGAAGCCAAAGCATTTGGCCAAAATGCCTGGCTCCTGCCCCCAAAGCAGTGGCATTTAGGGTCATAGGCGACAGGCCAATAGGGCAGTCAGCAGCTCCAGTGAGGACAAAGGCCCAGAAATATATGGGAACTGAGCTCTCCTTAGAGGCCAGCAGGATCCAGAGCACTCAGAGGCCTTCCTCAAACACCAGACACATGCAAGCCATCCCCGAAACTTGACATTGACACCATCTGGCGAGAAGAGACGGAGTGGAGAAACACGGGGCATGGTTAACCTGTAAGAAAGGGAGTTGTCTTTAATTGGCAAGTTTAAGCCTTGGAAGGGAACTTCAGAACAAGATTGCACACCCCTGTGTTGAGGGTATAGATTTACCATCCCACGACAGAAGTATCAGTGTCTACCTGAGATCTTACAACACCATACTGGCCATGTTGCCTAAAAGTCCCTTGAGCCAAGCTGCCCCAGCCCTCCTCTCTTGGATGCCGTGTTGCTGCGAGCCTGCCAAGAGATGCGTGGTGATGCTCGAAGGAGGAGGTTGGAAGGTGGGGAAGGCAGAAGGGCTGAGTGTGCTGGGAAATGGAACGGGGCTGTCTTTCACTACAGGCCTACACAGGAATAAAGCTCCATGTTCTGAAGGCCACTCCCCATGTGCTCTCTCTGGATAAGAGCATGAGCAGCCAACAAGCCCAGATCCTCACTGCTGCCCTGTCCTTGGGGTCTATGGAGGTGGCAGAGCTGCTGGTGGGCTACCCTGACTCCATCTCCACCCCTTTGTCACCAACATGTCCCAGATTTTATTCAGGGCAGTGCTGCGCACACTTGCCCTTTCCGTCAAGGTCGGTCATGTGACACAGCTCTGGCCAATGAGGTGTGAGATAAGACCCTCGCTGGAGCTACTGGACCAGTCCTCATGGGGGACTGACTCGGTTTGCACCTTTGGGGCCTGTACACTTCTTACTTTTGCTGCTGAAGTGCTGGCAGGGGCACCACGGGCCACCTTGCAAACATGCAGAGGAGGATCGCAGCCTCAGGACTGCGGGCGGAAAGCCACAGGAGCCTGGGGCGCTGGGTAAATCTTGGAGCTGTTATACCATCTCAGACTGCCTACCTCTGGGCTTCTTTTATTTTAGAAAGCAATAACCTACTAATTTTGTTTATTTTACTTTAGTCAAGGTGTTGGTAGGGAAGCATTCTTCGTGGGCCCTTCAGCTTGGGAGGTTCCACAACCCTTGCTGCTCCGTGGCTTTGTCTTCATCCACATGCATCCTCCCTGTGTCTGTGCCCAAATTTCCCTCTTTTCATAAGGACACCAGTCATTGGCTTAGGGCCTACCCAGTATGACCTCATCTCAATTGGATTACCTCTACAAGATTCTGCTTCCAAACAGGGTCCCACTCATAGGTTCCAGGTGGACCCAGATTTGGAGGGAACACTACTGGACACAGACAGTAGCCAAACCGCCTGTTACACAGGAGAACATCACCCACTTCCTCTGATGCAAGGGGTTCGAGGCGGCCCCACCAGTCCTCTCCTGCAGACAGAATGTGACTCAGGTCCAGGCTGGCTCTGCTGTGCACAGTGTGGCTGGCCAAGGGCACGCCTGGGGCAGGAGGAGAGTCCAGAGCCTGGGGTCATCAGCCATGTACCCTCACCCACCAATCTCAGGCCTTATTTTTTGGATGGGGTCAAAGCTCACCTTTTAGAATCTCATGAAAACCAGGACTGTCTCCCTGAAAAACCACATACACATAAAATGTTCACTTAATTTTAAGGGAAAAAAACCTCTGCTATACTCAACTAAGCTGACTAGTCTCTCTTCAAGAAATCCAGGGTATAGAAATCCAAATGAAAACAAAAGGGCATCTTCAGAGGCTGTTAAACGTTTTGATTGCAAGAATTTTCATTTTACTAAGTACTGTCCACATAAATCCTTTGCCTAACCAGTTCCACTACATAGTGATTTAAGGTAGCATTTATGAACATTCCATCAATATATAACCTCTCAGCAACAAATCTGCTTTAAGTAAGTTGCAGCTCATGTAAAAATAGAACATAATGATGTCTTTTCATGCTTTAAAGTATTACAGGCAGAAATCTGAAATGTTTAAATTTCCAATGTAATGCACATTTTTCTTTATAAAAAAAAGCAGAATAAATTGTGATGTAAAGGCTCTTTCGTTTTACTTCTGTGTAGCAGGAAGATTACCTTCTTTATAATCTCATTCTAGTTAAGTGCTATCTACACTAATAAAAGAGAAACATGGTAATTGGCGTACGACCGCTACCCTTTTCATTGGCTAATCAGTGAGTATATGCAAATTAACTGTCAGCCAAGATGGCGGCCGGCAGCCAGGCACTGAAGCAAACAGGGAGGCTTGCTTGCTTCAGTGACTGCGGACTCCAACGTTCCCCACCTAACTTGCCAGCCTCTCAGTTGCAACTCTAAGCAACTATATACTATGTTGCAAATAAGAAGCTAAACAAAACCCCAGAAAAGGGCTTCCATTCAGCCGGGCTCGGACCGCAACATTGTATCTATGTTTTCAGCAGCAAGGCCTCAGAGCTAAAGCTGGCCCAGAAAAAAAAAAAAAAAAA
>NW_005356674.1:8692219-8821299 GCF_000412655.1 Myotis brandtii
CCTCCCCCCGAGTGCACAAATTTTTGTGCACCGGGCCTCTAGTCCTATATAATAAAAGGCT
Source organism: Myotis brandtii (assembly GCF_000412655.1). Classification (NCBI taxonomy): domain Eukaryota; kingdom Metazoa; phylum Chordata; class Mammalia; order Chiroptera; family Vespertilionidae; genus Myotis; species Myotis brandtii. The sequence goes on from NW_005356674.1 coordinate 8,692,281, forward strand.
AATATGCAAATCGACCGAATGGCGGAATGACCAGTTGCTATGACACACACTGACCACAAGGGGGCAGATGCTCAATGCAGGAGCTGCCCCCTGGTGGTCAGTGCGCTCCCACAGGGGGAGCACTGCTCAGCCAGAAGCTGGGCTCATGGCTGGTGAGCGCAGCAGCGGTGGTGGGGAGCGGGTCAAAGCTGGCAGGCAGACATCCCCTGAGGGGTCCTGGACTATGAGAGGGTGCAGGCTGGGCTGAGGAACACCCCCCTCAGTATATTTAAATGTGGGCACATTGAAACTGAAGGGAAAAACCTCACTTGACTAACCACTTCTGTGGAAATTACACAAAAGTCTCATCGACATGATCCTACGATGATTCCACTCTTTTTGATGAAATGTTGAAATCGCAAGACTAGACCTCTAACTCTAAGGGTAGTGGAAATGGAACACTGGCTACTTTTTTACTTTCTTAAAAACCTTATTTTCTTCCATGCTAGAATAAAAGTTTTTCCATTTTTTATTGGAATGGCTGGCACAGAAAGTTAACATAAGCCTGTATTCATTATGAGGGGTAGTGGAAAGGTAACAAAAACACAACTATCATCTATTATAGTGGAGGTGGAATTGGGCAAGTTATTTAACCTCCTTGTGGTGCCTGATGGGTAATAACAGAACCTCCCCAGAGGATGACTGGGAAGAGTACACACAGGAGCATAGCACCTAGCCCACTGCAGTAGCTTTCATTTCCACACAAACACATTATGTCATCTGAGTATCCCAACAACCACTCTCGATTAGTGCCACCATCCCAGACTGGAAAAGGCAGCCCGGCTCAGAAACGCCAGGTCTGTCACCTGAGGTCTCACCACTGGAAGTGGTGGAGCTCGGATTCCACTCCCAGTCACCAGGATCCGGGCCCTCCTTCCACAATGGCACACGGCAATGATGGAGAGCCTGAGGTCTGAAGAGAAACAGGATGGGGTCTTGACACTGATGTGCTTGCCTTGGGATGTTAGTGCCCTTTATTTGGTGGTGGGGCTGACCTATATGCAAAGCAGACTGCCCGGCCATTTCCACCAGACCTCGGGGGCACGGGTACTGCATCCATCAGCTCGGGCTCTGACGACTTTGTGCTGCGATGTGTGTGCCGTAGGATGTGGAGTGTCTATCTCAGAGGGTTGTTTCGGAGAATCAGACAAGATAATCAAAGTGGCCCCCTTCTACCAGTAACCTACTGCCTCACTATTACTATTACTGCTTAGTATGTGTTTTTCTTTTCCTTCTCCAATATCTCAAATACCCAGAAAGTGGATTCTGCTCTCTGATGCTCTCTCATCTCTGGTAGAGATTTAATTATCCTGACCTCTGACAACCTCACATAAGGACTGTCCCAGACTAAACAAGAAATTTGCAGGCTGGTACAAACAGAGGGCTCACATGTGGCTGACCGAGGGCCACATGCATGCCCAGAGTGGTAGTGGTTGCAGAGGCCATTAGACAAGGAGTAGGGGGCAGACCTGTCATTTGTCACTACTGACTTTGGCTAGGCCGTTGGGATTTCTGTTCACAGAGTGTGTCCATAGTTGTCCAGAGCTTGGGAGAAGGCAGGCTTAGGAGAAAACTGTAGGCATCAAGTTCACCTTTTAACACAAGGTGTACACCTCTGTGTCCCTGCAAATGCCATTCCCCTTCTAGAAGGCCCTCCTCTTCTCCTAACACCACACCCCTCCTTGTTTTCAAAGTCCACCTTAAAACTGTATCCAAGCATCAACTTCCTTATTAACAGTCTTCCCTCTGAAAGCACCTATTGCTGGACTCTCATCTTTTACTCTTGGAACTATAATTCACAGATGAGGCTCAAAGACTGAAGTTTCCTGAAGCTGCACAGTTCTACACGGCAAATCCTGGACCCAAGGTCATCTGGGTCCCAATGTGGTGCTCTGCTCACTGTATCTCTATTACTTTAGGGTCGCCCCCTCCACGCCCCTGTCCCTGCCAGTGTTTCCGAGATCACTGACTAGTGCTCCGGCAGGACCTTGGTTTGCTTCCTGTGAAGATATGTGTCACTTTCAGTATTTCTGATGAGGTATATTCTCTTTCACTCTCTTTCCCTACTTTGAAGTTTTACTCACCTCTTCTAAACACTGAGCTCAATTTTAGATCACCACTCTTCCTCTTCACCCTCCCCCCTCCTCCTAGAACCTATTTTTACATCAGAGAGCAGATACTTAGTAAGTATTGGCTGAATGGCCAATGGGAGGCTTTCCCAGCAGCATCAGGGCTGATTTTTATCTCCTGAGAAACAGAAGTAGGTGAGATATTTCTTAGATAAAGAATTTAGTGACACTAACATCATCAACCAGATGCTGGACTGAGAAGTGGGAGGGGGAGGTGAAGGGAAACAAAATTCATTAGTGGTCTATTAAGAGCCAAGTACTGAGTCAGGCACTTCATGCTCAGTTTTTTCTTAAAAAGCAAAAAGCAGATTACACAGAACATCTAATCAAGGGTCCTATTTTGTATCCAGCTGCCAGAATGGCTGAAAATCCTAAACTCAGCACCGGGAAAGCTCGGCTCTGGGAAAGCTCGGCTCTGGGAAAGCTCGGCTCTGGGAAAGCTCGGCACCGGGAAAGCTCGGCACCGGAAAGCTCGGCACAGGGAAAGCTCGGCTCCGGGAAAGAAGCATCACCTGGGAGGATCCAGGGGAGACTAGGCAAATGTGTGCACTACACTTAAGAATAGTCTTCAGGCTACAAACAGTTCTCTTAAGTAAACTGAGTGTGCTTAGCAGAGAGCTTGTAATCTTCAAGGTGTATACCTCTCGCAGGGTTTACCATCCTGCCAGCCAGAGGGACAGAAGTATGACTCCTCACAGGCAAAAACTCTATCACATTTAGGACATGGCTGGCACCTTAGGGTCAACCAGAAGAAGAGACTTTACGTATATTTTTTAAACTTAAAAGGCTCTAAGCTCCAATAACAGTTAGATGCCTTTGCCAGAATATGTACTTATAAAACAGAGAAGAAACATAGTGAGAGTCTTACAAATAGGAAAATCCTGGGGTTCTGCCATCATTCCCTTTCACTTGGGAGCAATGAGATAGGAGAGCAGTTTGGTAAGTTGTACAGTTACATCATTTAGTCAAGTGAGACCCTTTGAATTGGGTTTAAGATGGATATATTTTTGTGAATTTCAGGCCATATGCGTTTTGCTGATATAAGGATCTAGTGAAAGTGAAGTGCCACTCCTCAACTGGGAGCTAGATATGGCCCTCAGCAGTGAACATCAGCCTTCTTATCTTGGCTTCTCCTCTGCCGACTCACAAGATGTGAAGCTCAGCCTGAGATGCTTGGGGTGGCCACAGAAGTCCTTGAGCTTTCAAGCAATTGACAGCAAGCCTGTTTCCACAAAGACGGGGTGGACGCATCTTTTGTTTATTGAGTCATTAACTGGAGAGGGCAGGGACTGGAGGAGATGGGTAGGCAGCCTAGTATGGAGCGGTGAAAACAGGCCATGTGGTCAGACAGTTTAGAAAGATGGAAAACCTGGGTTCTTCCTGGGGAAAAGCCTGTGGGGAAATGAGCCAGAAAATGAAAATAAAATGACGAAAGGACAGTCTGCACTGAGGTCATGTGGTCAGAGTTGTGGTGCGTTAGCCTGGGAAGGGAGACGACAGTGCTTGGTTTGCCAAGTTTTTCTAAGTAGGCACAGGGTGGGCACAAGGAAGATGCTGACCAACAGTTCCAAGTTTTCTGATGATAAAACCGGGAGCAGGGGAGGGGACTTCACCTAGAATAGAACAAGTTCAGAAAGGCTAAAAAAGAACTGAATTTCCGATGGCTGAAGGCTACAACCATTGTCAGGGAGGCTGTGAGCCCTCTGCCCACAGACTTTAAGCTGCACATGTGCCTGAAGTGTGGGGTTAGGAACACATCATCAAATTGAGCCCAAATAATTCTAAGCCCTTTTGCTCCTTGCTGCTTCTACTCTGTCAGGGGCTGGTGACATCAGGTCACCTGGGGCTGTTAGAAAGGCAGAACTTTGGGCCCCACATCAGACCCACTGAGTCAGAACCTGTATCCCTCACAGGATCCTCGGCAAAGTGTCTACTTCCTTCTTTGGAGGAAATGCAGTACCGCACAATCATACACAGGACTTCAAGTTCTTAAAATCGTTGTGGAAAGCTTTTATCACAGCGTGGCTGACAGGGAGAGAGCTGTCTGGTGATCACATCTTCCCTCTGTTCTTCAAATGTCATTAGTTAATTGCCCTATTGAACATTTTCAAAGACACCCATTGAAAGTGGTTTTTATAAACATTAGAAAATCAGATTTATAAAGTTCTTGCAGAGGCAAATAAACTAATTTTCAAAACTGGCCTCTTATAGCTAATTCTTGCATAAATATTATGACAAGTGTACAATCAGTAATGGCATGTGCAAGAAAACAGCAGGAGGTCTGAAATCCAGCGACTGATTCAAATGTGGCCTCGGTAGAAGCATCAGTGCACGAGAAGCCAGGGACGGGATTCGGCTCTGGACCCCTGGTGCCAGCTAGCTGCATGCCACTCATCCTTCCCTACCTTGGTTTCCTCGTCTGGGGAATGAAGAGGAGCTGAGATGGCTTTTAGGGCTCCTACATCTTTACTGGTCTAAGGTCCTATGCCAGGGCTCTCAACAAGAGCACAGGAAACCTAACTTCTCTGAATTCATCGCATTTAACCCTCCCATGGTTTAGATGAACAACCAATGAGAGGGCCAAGCTGCTGGAACCCAGTGTCTACATATCAAACGATGGAAACACCTCCACTGGAAGCAGGCAGGTGTGGGCATGAGAGGCCAGCAGGGTGAGCAGCTCAGACTCCCTGTAAACAGCTGGCCGCTCAGCCCAGCTGCTCACAGATCAGAGAAGTGCAGGCTGCTCGCCCACGTGCAATTACGTGTGAAGTATGGCAAATCTAAAAATAGCCTGAGCTCAGCCATGGGGGTTATACCGCACTGTCAATGGCTTTCAACTGTCAGGATGACAAGAAGGGGAGTAACTATAGCAACAGAAAAATGAACACATAAAGAAAGTTCTGAAGTTGTCAGGAAAAGTTTAGATTTCATAAAACACTTATTTTTAATTCCTGCCTCTAAATCTTTGAATTCAAATAGTTCAATTCTGTAGCGGTAATAAAATTAGAATTTTGATAAAACAAATACTCTTTCAGTTTTGGGTTCCAGATTGACAAGGAAATGCTGCCAAGCTGTCAATTTTATTGCCTCTGTAATTAAAGGACAATCTGAACAAATGCCTTTATATAACTTTTAACGAGAGGCTTCTCTCTATATTTGTTCTATCAGCTATAATAACAGCCTTGAGCCATACCTGACATTTGAAGATATTACTGCATGTTCGATGAAAACATAGGGTGATACAGAATTCCCTTGAAATGGAGGGAACTCGGTGCAGACCATCATCGTTAGAAGAAGTTTCTGAGGCAGTGCTCACAGCTCCACTGTGGCCCCGCACGTCTGGACCATGTCACTGCGTACACATCCATCATTCAGTTCTGAGAAAGCATTCTCATCACAGAGCTCACACACACAATCTCAGAATCAGCACATCCACAATCCCACCCTCTTTCCGCACCGTTTGAAAAGCAGTATTCAGTTAGGTGCTGGGCAATGTGCCACTGGCCCCAGCCCTTCCATAAACTGGACAGTCACTCAGCTCTCTGGTCACGGGCTGGATGGGTCTCTCAGGGTCTTCCTTGAGAAGGAGCAGTTAAGAGTTAAGGAGAACAAGGAGAGGATTTGTGTTGATACCCACTCTGGGCCATGCCTTGTGCTAAACTTTAAAAATATGTTATCTTGGCAGCAAACTGGCAAGATATATACCTTTATCTCCATTTTATATAAGAGCACACAATCGCAACCTGGCCGAGCTGAGAAGGGACAGAGCCTGTATAACTGGTGTCTGTTTGATGCCAGGAGGCCGTCTCTGCTTCTCAGATACACTCAGCTGCTCTGACAGCTGCCTCTTGCCGCAGTACAAAGACTGACCTCCCCCGCCAGGTGTTAGTTACATGCACTTAAACTGTCTACAGATTTTCAGTGACGGCCTTGCATTTTCCGAGCATAGAAGATTGTCTCTTAGAAAGTCCCTCTATAATCTTCCCTCACCCAGGCAACCACTGTTACCAGTTATTTTCACATCAAATACACACTAGTCTGCCACCTGCCCTCTTCACTTAATAATATATCATGAACATTTCCTTATGTTAATAAATAAAATTTATTAGAATTTTTAATTTTTATAAAGATTGCATATCTAAATTACTATACTCAGTCACTTTCTAATGGATATTTCAGTTGTTCCAATTTTAGAATACTTTGATAATCAGGAAAAATAGAAAACATTATATGGAAAAAACACTAAGGTGTTAAGGTCATTTTTAAAGTAAGTATAATAAGTCAAGTAAATCAAGAGCTTTGCCTTAATTAATGATATTTTCCTAAAATTTCTGCTTAGAATCAAAATTGCCTACAACACAGAAATGCCCTCTAATAAACCAATGTTATAACATGCAGACGAAGGAAATGTATCTGTGGGCCCTGGGGCCAGGAATTCTTTGCAGCATCCCTGAAACCCCCTTTAAAAGCATGGCCAGGACATTTATATGGTGGACAGAAGTCATGGCTGTGTATAGGACTCCGGCTGAAAGTGAAACACAAAAACAAATCTAGTTTTGTGGTTAGTTGAAAACTCACAGCTGGTATGGGCTTTCCTTTAATTAAAGTGTTTCCCCCTCCCATGGAAAATTCTGAGGCTTAAGTCAAGCTGCTTTAATAGCTGCTACGTGGACCAAACAGCTTGGAAATTTCCTAGCGGGATTTTCTAGAGTTTTAGTAAATCTTTCTCTCAGTTACTCTTTGTTCTCCTCCTTTGGTCGAAAGCAAAATCAAGTAGTGAAAAGGTCACCATGAAGCCAGAGAAGCAAAAAAATAAAGCAACAACAAAAACACATGTGTACATACACACATATGCACACACTTTAGAATTAAGATGAATTAATTAGCTAAAATTAGTTATATAATACATATCAGTCATTTATATACAAACTATCTCTTCATAACTTCTTTTGGATACATTTTAAAGTGTGATGCTATGATATTCATGTAAACTTAGTTCTATATAAAAATGGTCATAAAGAAACACATGAATAAACAGAGTTTTGAAGGGGTGGGATCAGATGTGACTGGGTTTCTCCAGCTGTTTCCTCCTCTTGAGCCCTTTCTCTGAAGGAGTGGTCAAGAGAGTAGAAATAAGGCTGAGGCTAAAATAGGGCCCATCCTGCTGACTAATCAGATACTGATAGGCAGCCAGCCACCTAAGTCAGCAGCTCTCCAAATCCCTAAGATTACTTGCCAGAGGCAAGGATGGTTCAGACAATGCCTAAATGACAGCCCTTCTGGCCACATGCAATGGACTTGTGACCTAATAGGCTGAGAGACTAGTGGAGTCTGAGGTATAGTCTACCCTCAATGATGGCCCCAGGGTTGGAGGGAAGGAGCCTCAAAGGTGGGATGCATCCTGATTCCTGACAATACTGGGTGTTGCCATTCTCCAAACTCACAGAGCAACACACAGGCCACTCCCATTAGAGTACATGTCTCATTTTCCTAATTTGTTCCCAAACTACAGATGCTAGACACTGCAGAATGGAGAAAGAATGTCCATAAGTGGGCTGAAAAAGCATTATAAAAGCTTTTGCAAGCAACGTAGAGTTGCTCATGTTAATACATACATGAGACCATACAAAACACAGAACTCTACAAATGGAGACAGAGTAGTGGCCAAAGACTTTCTGATGTGACATACATATGACTCATGTGTATACTAGGACATTTCTTAGACTCTAAGCACAGTCAGAGTTAGAAAAGGTCACGTGGTCCTAACATGTATTTCAGGCAGGTGGTTAAAACATGTATTTTAAAAAATAAAGAAGCATTGTCTAAACAATCACATTAGTGATTACAGCCAGGTTGGCACAAAAAAACTGACTATTTGATCTTGAAAGCGCAACATTTTATTTTGGCTTGAGGTAGACAGATACTTACAAAGGGCAGTGTAGCAGTGAAGAGCTGAAAACTATAGTTAGCCTGTTTGATTTTGAATTTCTATTTCACTAACTAGTGATAAAAGCTTGGGAAATTTTATTAATCTCTCTGTACTTCAGTTTCCTCATCTGTATAATGGGGATAGTAACAGTATATCTGCCATAGGCTGGTGTGAGGATTCTATGAGATAATTCATGTGAAGAGCTTAACAAAGGGCCTAGTGGCTCTGTTGTTAGGACAATCACCGTTCCCAGGGCCAAAGTAGTTCACTCACCAAGATGAGTGTCCATCACCTTCGCACAGTATTTGCACATGGCATCCAGGTCATTCAACTGTCCTTGAAGGAAGGAAATTTGGGCTTCTAATTCTTCTTCCTAAAATGAAGCAAGTAAAGATATGGAAAATTTTAAAAAATCAAATAAAATCCTCAAAGTTCTCCAATGATCTGGACTATTTTAAAGAAGTACAATGTCTTTTCAGTCCTAGATAAGGCATAACAAAATAGCAAATAAACACAAGCAAACCCACTACTGCCACTACCAGTAAGATGGAGAAAGGGTAAAACAGAGGCTGAGAAAACCTGGACTTTTCCTAATTGAATGCTAGCTTTGTGCCATGCGTAAATGTTTACCCCTACAAAAAAGTACATAAAGTATCTTCTATAACTACCAAGTCCCACAAATCGGGAGAGTAAATTGGATTTCAGTGAGCCATACTCCCCAGGCAGCTGGTACAAAAAAATTACATTTTCTCTCACACACATTTGGGAAACTGAAGATTTCCATTTATATAAGACAAATCTCATCACTTTCCAGACAATGATAATCTCTTAAAAAGTGAGATTTCCCAAAGCACTTGGAAAAGTTTTGTCCCTGCAGCCCATAAATAGCTGCTCTTACATTTCCTCTCTTGATATGACACTGGAGCATTTTATTTATTTGATTGTTTCTAGGAAAAATACTCTGGGTTGAGTAATTATCTAAATGGTAAAAGACAATCTAGCTGTAACAAAAGGAAAAGTCTGTTGCTTTTTTTTTTTTTTTAAAGAAAAATGATACACGTAAAAAATTTCCCCTGGATATTTAGAAGATTAAGGGAGTTTTTCTCAGAGAAAGAATTATCCTCATTAGGTAGGATACTTTAAACCAAGTGAGCTAGAATACAAAGAAAATATTTTGCTGGAGCTGGAACAGGCTAGAAAATTGATTTTTCAGTTTTAGATGCTTGTCCTTTCACATAAAAATCCTGTGTCATTAAAAAGAAGGAAAGAGAAACCTACTGAGCTTTGCTTTTCCTTAGAGACTGAGTATAATTTGACTTATAGATGGAAATTAACAGTTGAAAAGGTTACTTGTAGGTGTATTCCATTTTAGCAACACACATATACAGCACTGAAAAGTACTGTTTCTAACTGCTGCCTGGAGACTAGCCCTTAGGAATATGCATCTGAAAGCTTGACACAGAAAATAGAGCAGTAGTTTTAAAAACAAATTATTGAGACGAGTCCACTGTAGAATAACACCAGCACTAACCATGTTCCTTACATATCCCACCAAGTAAAGACAAATGCCACCAGAAGAAGCTCAGCCAAGGGATGATGACAGGGGCCTGTGGGAAGGTGGTGCCACCTTCCCGACTCTTCGGCTGGGCTTTAAGGTGGAAAAGGATGAGTGTTTCAGGGTATTGTTCTTTTTTCCCTTTGTTTTGGCTGAGTTTCCCTGTTCTATCAGGACACTGCAGGAGAAAGAACACTGCGTGTTGGTTAATGATAGTTGTGGTTAGTTCCCAAAGATGGCCACCATCTAGTCCTTCCCTCATTGTACACCCTGTTCCCTCCCCTTGAACCTGGCTGACCTTGTGACTTGCCTTAATCCAGAGAATACAGCAGAAGTCAAACTGGGTCAGTTTGACACGAGTGTAAGAGGCCTGCTGACTTCTGCTCTCACTGGAAAAAGATAGCTACCATGTTGTAAGGAAGTTCAGGCTAGAATACTGAGTCAGGAGAGGAAATGCGGAGAGAAAGAGGCCACAAGAGAAGCTCTGAGTTCTAGACATAGGGATGAAGCCGTACTGGACCTTTCTGCTCAACCCATGTGAAGTCAGCCAATGAGTGACTCAGTCAACGCAGTGATCATCCTGTGGAAGAGAACAGCCCACCCGAGCCTTATCCAAATGCTTGACCCATCAACCCAGGAGAAACAGTAGTGCAGCTGTTTGAGGACTGGACTTCTGGAGTGGTTTGTTGTCCAGCAACAGGTAACTGAGACAGTGGTAGCATGGAAAGAACACTAGGTGGGTATATGGCCTTAGGAAATTCGAGTTATATTTCTGACCCTTCCATTTACAAGTCATGCAACTTTAAGTAATCCTCTACCCAACCTGGGCCTAACTTCAGCACTCTCTGGAGGAGGTACAAGTCTGACACCATGCTCTCAGGGAGCTTACAAGTGTGTAGTTGGAATAAGAAAGACACATAAATTACTAGAGAATGAGGTAGAGTACATGAATAAATTGTAATTAAATAAAAATAATGGCTGTGGGAAGCCCGGTCCCTGCTTCCTGTCCCTTCTATTGAACAAGTCACCTTTTCAATGTGTTACTGACACAAACCCAACCGGATGAGTAGAACCATATTGAGGTGAGAGCTGGGCAGTCTGTTACAAGAAGGGGGCTGGCTGTGGCCTGAGTTTTTCTCACATGTGACCACTGAGTAGGGGGCTGACAGCTCAGAGTGGACAAAGGGCACCAGGAATACACTGCCTCCTGGCTTTAAAACATCTTCTCTCTTGTGTTAGTTTAACTTACTAGTAAATTAATCAATCATTCGTTAAAAAAACAAAAGCCTTTGGCAACTTGAATCTCCAGCAGACATTCCTACCTAAATGGATTTATTTTACACTTTATTTTCATTATAAAAGTTGGGAGAGAAGAAGCCAGAGGAGACATTTTAGAGCGGACAGACCAGGGCTGTGGGTGTGAGGCGGTGGACAGCTGGAGGGAAGTATGCAGCTCCAAGGGGCTCTCTTCCTCAAAACACCTAACTGAACATTATTGTAATACAAGTGTGATGGGGCTGTTGCCCTGTGAACTGTGCAGTGCACAATCTGCACAAGTGTATGTGGAAGCCAGAGAGCACGGCAGCCCACAGCACACTGTGTGAGCGTGTGGAAGTATGAAAACACAGTTTCTACATCTGCACATGCTGCTTAGGGCTCTGGTGGCAATGAAGAGCATCCTGCTGGCCTAAATCCCAAGCCAACCTCAGTACAAATGGAATCTGTACTGTAGAAAATGGCAACTTTTATTCATTCAAACCTTTTTTTCAAAGGAAAGCTCATCCAAAGACCCAGTATATGAGATAAGAAGGATTAATCAATCATTCATTAAAAACACAAAAGCCCTTGGCAACTTGAGTCTGAAAGCTCATCCAAAGACCCAGTATATGAGATAAGAAGAGCATTCTGGTTGAAAGAGGTTGAGGGGTCCAGGATCATCTTCTATTTGGAAGTTAGAAATCAGTGTCTTATTCCTCTAAGTTTGCCTCATCTAAAACATTCCTAAACCCTCAACTATCACTCAGAATTTATAAATAGGAATGAAATCACTTGGAGGCAAAAAGGTGACTTGTCATTTGTTCTTCACTATATAATTACAGATAAAAGAAAGAGCCAAGAATCAGGCTTCTAAAATTGTGGAACTGATTTCATGCTGCTCTCTTAGCTTCTCATGCTCTATTCTCCTCCCAACTAACGTGCTTTAAACACTGGCAGCTCCAGTCACTTGTTTTCAGTAAACTGGCCCTCTGTGATAAAAAAAACAAGTGCTTGGCTAATTGCCTTGTGATTTTATGAAAACAGTAGCGTAATTTTTAGGTATAAACAAGACACTAAGAAAAATCTTTAATATACAGCAGGTCCTCGAATAACATCTTTTCACTCAATGTCATTTTGTTATAAAGTTGATGAGATGCCATAGGAACCAGATTAACTCTTGTTTTTATCAATTGGCCTATAGTACAATTGGCTTTGTTGTAGTCGTTTCACGTAAAGTCACAGAACCTATCAATGATGCTAAGTGAGGATTACAGATTTACCTCTGCACATATGTTTCCCTTGCCTGCCACTACAGAAGGGAGGATGAGGGCCACTCCATTGGAAGAGGAAAAAACCTAGCATCTAACCTTTCTATAGTGATTGCAATATTGCAGACACTAAGCTTTGCATGCATTAACTCATTTACTCCTCACCATAAACTTATAAGGTGGATTCTTTCATTCTCTCCTACATGAAACATGGTCTCCTCCTTTGTAAACACATTCTTGGAAGTATATGCAAGGTTTAGACAGCTAATTGAGAACCCAAGTCCCTGGCTTACTCCTCCCACTGAATAATCTCATATCTCAGTTTCCTTTAAAAGAGATTCAGCAATTACCATGTTAAGTCCTAACTCCAAAATTACTTACTAAATTGTTTTCCTTCCAAAAAATTAGGCCTAATTGGTTGTGTTCTGTTTTGTTGTTTGCTGAAAGATTTTCGTTTTCACTGTATCTGAAGAAATGATTATTTAGAATTTGCTTTTTCAAAGTGGTGTTTCCATTCACCCAAATAGCTTATGTGTTGTTATACTTCTTCTCAAATATTTTATATCTCAGTTTTTTAATTCTTTTATAATATATGAATTTTATATATCAATTTTGTTAAATGATTTTATGTTTTTCTACTACTATATATAATAGGACAAGCTTTTGTAGTTTATTATTTATTCACTTATTCATTAATTTACTCAATGAATACATTTGTGTTAGGCCTTGTGGAAAATACAGTAACAAATGAGACATGACTTCTGGCCTCTGACTTTAGAAGGGTAAGACCTAAGACTTGTACATAATGATAACAGACGAGTAAGGAACCTGCATAATAGCTCTGGGAAGGGCAGATGCCTTCCAATGTATAGAGATGGAAATGAAAGCAGATTTTCTGGAAGAGGCAGTATTAATGGGTCTTAAAGACGAAGGGGACGTGGCCCAGAAGAAATGATGGATAACGATGTTTTAGGAGGCAAGGACCCAGTAAACAAAGGAGTCAGAAAAGTGTGGGACCTGCGCAGAGCCAGAGCTTGGAGAAGAGCAGAAGCTGAAGTCTGGCAGAAAGTCTTCCCTTCCTTTTTCATTCATCCCGATTACATTTTTACTTCAGATGATGTTTTGGGGAATGGGGATTGATATGCAGACCTTGCTCGTAAAGATGACAGGCTGAGCAGTGTCCTTGTCCTGGGTCCTTGGTGCAGGAGAAAAGTGAGGCAGGAAGAGCACCGGGTGGAGATCTGCTTACTTCCATGCAGTACTTCAGATCACAAGAGAGGCAGACGAGAGAACCCACACCGACTGCAGGCAGCAGGAACAGGCTAAATACAGAAACCAGGAGGCAGGAAAGATGCCCAGTCTTTTTTGAACAGATGGGTGAACAAGAAGTGGGAAGTGAAGGAAATGGAAGGCCTCGAGGAGAAAAAGTGGGAAGGCCATGGATGTTCTGAGGAAGCTGTGGTGCACACAAGGGCCAAATACTCACACATGGTGTGGATGAAAACCAAGCCAGAGCATATGGTGTTGGCAGAGGAAGACACCACCAAGGGGAAAAATACATGGAAGAAGAGCACAAAGAAGACTTAAGAGTATAAAAGTCAGTGGTACAGCCACGCTAGAGAGCAAGTGGAATATGATCGCAAGCCCTGGAACCAGCATGTACCATGTCTGTAACCCTGACCCGACAGCAAGCTCTCTGAGCCTCAGTTTCCTGTCTATAATATAAGGATAACAATAATACCTACTTCACATGATTGTCGGAGGATGTACTTTGCACAGTGGTTGGCACATGCTAAACACTCATTAATGTTCATGTTGTTGTTGTCTCTAGATTATTAATACAATTCTAGAAAGTTACTCCAAGGAACTATGGATATATGCCAAAAAATAACTCTCTGGATATTCATCACACATTCAATGGCAACATGAACACACACACACACTCCACACAAATCCTACATGTCTAATGATAGGTGACTTCTGTAATGTGTAGTACCATTCATAAACAGAATATTATGCAAAGTTTTAGAATGTTCTCCTAGAGAACATTTAACAGTAACATATTATACACTAATAGGGAAGACAAGTCACAAAGTTCTAGGTAGAGAATGACTCTGTCAGACAAACTGATGGTCGCCAGATGGGAAAGGGGTTGTGGACTGGGTGAAAAGATCGATGTGATTAAGAAGTACAAATTCCCAGTTAAAAAAATAGTCATGGGGATGTAAAATACAGCCTGGAGTTAATAATACTGTAACAACTATGCAAGGTGTCAGATGGGTACTAGGCTTATCGGGGGGATCACTTGGTAAGGTATATAAATGTCTTATCACTATGGTGTACACCTGAAACTAATAGAATATTGTATGTATGTCAAATTTTTTTGAAAAAAATATTTAAGTGATTCTGTTTAGAAAAAATAAAAGACATCCACCAAAATGTTTTTATCAGTTATTCTCTGAACAGTAGGATTATAGGTCATTTTTCCTCCTTTTTCCTTTCTTTCTTTGTGTGTGTGTGTGTGTGTGTTTGTGTGTGTGTGTGCTTTTTCCTTTCTTTCTTTGTGTGTGTGTATGTGTTTGTGTGTGTGTGTATGTGTGTATTTTTTACAATTAAACTGGATCATATTTTTATAATAAGAAACTCAAATTATTATTCAAATAACATAATACAAAGTAAAATTTTAAAAATGTAAATGGCATTTACCAAGGAGAAAAAAGAGGTGCCAATATTTTTAAATGACCAAAGGTGATTCTAAGTTAAAATCTACAAAATATCACAGTCCAGCAATTTTCAACTGGTGTGCTGCAAAAACGTTTTAGGACATGAAATACCTGACTATTTAGTCAGGGACACTGACCTCTTTTCCCTTAGTTTGCCAAATAAAAAATAACAACAGTCAACACAACAATAGCCATGAATGAGCCAGGTGGGCCAGGGTTTTGCCAGGCCAGCTCCCCTCTGACCCTGCTGCCTTGCTGGCCCTTGCAGCCAGAGACTCCGAACCCCTCCCCTGCAGCAGCCCAGGAACAGCTGTAGTGCGGAGACACCAGGTGAAATACAGGGAGAAACTTATTTTTCCAAGCAAAACTTTTCTCCACAGATTTCACCTTGGCTTTTAGCATATCTCTAGAGTTGACCAATTACATATCAAGTCCACATTCACTTCATTGGTCTCCACGTGAAAGAGTTTCAGACATCTTTTTGAAGTCAGGTATTGGCAGGTTAAAATAACTGACTCAGATCATGTATTTGCTTTACTTGGGACATATGGGATATGGATTATAAGTGATATTTTAAAAATAGAACATGTAAGGTTCACAAGATTAAAAGAAAGAAATTTCCTCTTTTTCGGCTGCCTCTCATAATTTTTATTGAGAAACTAAAAATGGTCTTAGTTTCTTACCCCATTTTTTTTTTGGCTCTACCTAATAAGGCAAAAATTTCCCACTGTCCGGTCATGAGTATGTTTTGTTGTTTTTTGCAGAGGGCGATAATCACAGCTTTTCTATGCCTCAGTGCTCTTAGCTATAAAACAGGAGGTAATTACAGCACCTCATTGCAGACCTTGTAGAGTATGTTGAGGACTGAAGGAGCTAATGCATGTGGCCTGCTGAGAACAGAGGGCACACATGGAAAGCTTTCTATAACTGCAGTTCCCATCAGTTACCATCACCCACTAGAACATGCTCACACTAGGCTATATTTGAAACTGGCTTATCTATACAAAACCTCATTTCTGATTTGGTATTCAATTAATCTTACATAGACTCATTCTTTTCAATTTCTAATAGGTACAGACATCACCTGGGGAACACTGTTAGGCCTGGGTGGGGCCTGAGATCTGCATTGCTAACAAGCTCCCAGGGGATGGCTGTGCAACTGGTCTATGGACCACACTTTGAATGGCAAGTGACCCATCTCCAATCCTCATATTCACTTCTGAATACAGCTTTCAATCCCCTGGGAAGGTTGTGAAACCCTTGACTATTTCCTTACTCTAAGGCAGTTTTAACAGATGGCTGCATGATCACATGCTTACGTGGTAACAGTCCAAAAGACCTCTCTCAACATGGAGTAGGATGCAGGGAGGAAGGAGTGGATGCAGGCATCTAGGACAGCTTTCCAGCCTCCCTCAATCGCTTTTCCACAGAGCAGCTTCATTACTTGCTCAGAACTAATTCTTAGACTATTAGGTATCAATCTGTTCTATTATAGACACAAGCGCTTATTTTAAAGCAAAATGTAAATTAATTTTGTTGAACTATGCATGCTCTCTTCTGTAATATTGATAAACAAAGGCTTTTGTGTAAGTATCAGAGAATAAAAGATGCTTTTTGAACATGAATGTAATAAAAAGAAAATTATAGAATATTTCCATTCATCTCTCATTTCCTGAAGATATTTTTATAATAATGAATAATATTTGTTAAATACTTTTAGCTGTTAGAAACATGCTTTTATATGCCTACTGCCATTTCAACACCATGAGCTATTTTAATCTAACTTTTCCTTTCTAGACTTCGTTTACAAAAAACAATGAATAGAATAAACAGAAAAGATAAGAATGGTGCCAAAAACCCAGGATCATGTGCTACAAATTCTAAAGTAAACTGAATAAACTTACAATCCTGATGTAAATATAATGGAAATTAAAATAAAATCTTTGAATAGAAAACCTCACATATGTGTAACCTGAGGAAGAATAAAACCTTATTTGCATAGTTACAAACTTTATTATTTGTAAAAATCTTAAACGGCTTTTTAAAATAAATAACTATATACATATGGCATATCTTAGAAACTTTTGAGCCTTTAAAAATTCAAAAGGTATAAAAATGTTAAGCATAATTGTTCAGGCAACTGCCTGTCTTTTGAACATTTTACCTGGGAAAGAAAGTCCGTCCTAGAAGGGACTGTGTTTGGGAGGTGAATTAAATGGTGTTTGTGTGGAGAAATGTCTCATTTTTGGACCTTCGTGTTGTACTTTTATAATTAAGCAACCTGACCAATCTTTTGTAAACGAGAATAGCTCTCTCCTCCACCAGGCCAACTGGCACAGATGTAACTTTATTTAACCAGGGTTTTTCCCTCTCCACGCACATGTGATCAGACCAACTGATGCAACCAGCCAGCCAGCACCGGGGACTCCACCTGAGTTTCTCACCCTGCTGCTGGCCGGTTGAACCGTCTATGTGCTTTCCCTTGCTGCTCCTGGCACCAAAAGTAGGCACGCGATGGCTGACCCAGAGAGAAGGGCTCAGCCAAGGTTGTTTTTCTTATAACAAAGCTAACTGCCCCATGTGAAGATAAAACGTGCACCCTTGTACCACTATTCTCTGGACTACATGACCCCCACAAAGTCCAATTAGAGATAAACAAAAACAATGGCGCCCACAGCAAATCCATGCTGAGGATCAAGCATGGTTGAGGAAATAGTTTAAGTTACAATCCGTAAAAGAAACCAAGTGCTGGAACAGTGTTGTTTAACACAAACACTATCAATTTTGAGACTTCTGGAAAGAAAAAGAAAAGGTGAGAAGGAAATATTTCTCTGAATTACCTGGTTTATTCCCATGCCTATCACACTTTTGTTAATTCACTCCTTAAACTAACTGATAGAAACATAGTTTCCTGTATGTACCAACAAGTCCTATTAGCTTTAATATGTGGTCGGTGAATGCCACTGGGGAATGAGGTGACTTTTCAGGCCCCTGAGGCCAAAATAAACCCTAAACACCTAAATCCTTGCATAGCATACAGACCACTCAACCGCACCCATTCATTCCTAAACATTTACTGAGTGCCAGGTACAACATCTGCCACGGGGGAGACTGTGATAGTGACAAGTGCCTGTAAAAGCCTTTTAACTCAATACAAGTAGTTCTCCGACAGTTAAAGCAAAGGACATACTTACAAATAACTAGGGCATCCCTCACCTCAATGCTGATGGTACTAATGTGAGGCTCTGGAATCTGAAGCTTAACCAGGGCCATAGCTGCCCAGTAAAAGTGCTTAAAGGTCCTAGAGAGTGGCTGGGAAGGCTCCATGGGTGTCAAAAAGGAAATTGGTCACAGAGACTGTGGGCGGGTGACTTCAACTATGGACACTGAAGAAAAAAACAGTACCTATTTATCTTGGGCAGTAAGTAGATAATAGTTTCACAATGTTCAGATGGATGATACTACTATTTGTTGTCTAGAGATGAATTAAGATCTCTATAAACAGTATTATCAATAATGGTACTTTGGTGGTTTCAGTCTTATGTTCTTCAATTTCATTTCACAAGTATTGTTTTTGATATTCTATGGAACATAGATCTTTGTATCATGACGAATGAATAAGAGGCACAGTTGGAATATAAAAATGCTTCAAACAAAAGACTGCCTAGAATTTTGATAGAGAACATCCTGAAGTTAAGCAATGTGGCAGCATTTCTTACTGTTTATTCTAAATTGATTGGGGGCATTATTCTGCATATGAGGCCTCCCTCAATTTTTGGACTGTGTAGTAGTGGGTGTATATGTGTACGTGGGACAGGTTAGTGACATAATTTGCAAGTTATGCTTCCTTGTTAATAGGACCCGAGTAGCCCTAAAAAGACTTCAGGAAAATGTTGCAAACTTTCATGATATTGTTTATAATTCCGTCCTAACTTTGGGAGCATCTCCAAGAATAAAGGTGATGGTGATCAAAAGGTCAGTGATCGCCTGAAAGTGACCTTAGGAGACAGTCTGAAAGGTCCTTCCTGCTGCAGGGACAGGGGTGGTCAGAATGGGTTTATTTAATGAGATCAGGACATCTTTTAAGTGTCAAAGAGGCAAAATGAGAAAGTCAGGAAATTTTAAAGCAGAACAATAAGAATATCAAAAGTGAGAAAACAACTGGAAAATACAACCAAGAAAGGCAGGAATCAGAGTCTAGTTGGGGTCCATGAATAAATGACAGGGGTGGGGACAAAGCAAGTGTCCCCTTTCATAACTGCTTTTCCAGTTAAAAAGTTTTTCTTTATTTTTTTCTGTCTTGTTTTCTAATGTAGACCATTACTTTCTAGGATTTAATATAAGGCCAGTTTGTTCATGGCTGACTGCAATCATCATGCTCTGAGTTATTGCTGTTCAAGTTTCTAGCTACTCACTGAAGTAACTTTGGGAAATGTTCTGACTGGAAATGACAAGGCTAGAGACAGAAGGTTCTAAGTTGGTAACAACGGTGAAGGAAAGGAGGGAGGGCTTTGCCATCATCTTAAATAAAAAACAGGTTAGGGAATTTGATAATATTGCCTTTCGGTGGTCCGCGTATTCAAGACTCTTAAAATCCTTCAGCCCATTGTAATGTCAGGGCTGAGAAGGGTTTGGATTATTGCTCTGTCATATATTTTAAAAAGTTGCTCATGTCCACGTTTTGTTATTTTATCATCATTGCCACAAAATAGAAACATCCTGAATTCTTCTAACAGTTGCAGTTCCCTTGGGACCTTCACTAACCCAAAACATGCTTTTCATTTAATTGGGAAAAGTCACCCCCTTTGGGTGCAGGGTTTGGGGAATGGATGTTACCTCTACGCAGAGGAAAAAAATGTCCTACCTCCCAGCAAACAGAGCCCCAGACCCGGGCATGCTGCTTGGTGGACAGCAAAGGCTGGGTTTTAGCCAGCAGGGCTCTCGCGAGAAGTGCACAGACCACATTACTGAATGTTCTGTAACTCTGCCCTTTGCTCCCAAGCTTCAGGTGTGAGGTCTCTGGTGCTTACCACCTACAGTATTTCCATGTGTATGAATTCCTGATACACGGGCATCTAGGAGTAGAACACTGGGAGGGGAAATTGCAGGTTCAGGGAAAGAGAGGAAGCTGTGGTAACCCAAGCCTCTGACCAACCCTCTGGATACAGAGCTTCAGCATGAGAACAACCAAAAAGGAGTTCCTTGGCCGTAAGGTGTCAAGGCAATAGCCACCTGTGTGATAAACATCTCCCTCTTTGTTCAGTAGCTTAGAGTACCCATGACAGGAGCAAAGCTTTTCTTTCTCAAATTAGTACCCAGTGGATTCCTGGGAAAGTTAACAGAGGTGTTTCAAAGAATAAAGGATGAGAGGCTATGGGGCAGGAGATTTAAGAGCAGAAAGATGCTGGGTAGGAGAAAGTGGCGGTACCATTGAGGGGGAAGAGGAGCATAACCTAACAGCCTCAGGATTTGGCCTCTGGCCTTGCCTGACCCCCATGTGCACAGGGTAGCTCAAAGCCCTCATGCCTCCCCTGCCTTGCACATGTGCACTTTGAGGCACTGTCCCCAAGGCAATGTGTCACTGCAAGACTAAATAAATGTCACATTCCAGGAAAGGTCACTGGAGGGAAGCAAACGCTATCGATGGGGCATTTAATTGAGCATGAGTCAAATGTACAGGGATTTCTGTCCAGGCATTCTAAATATTTCTAATTGCTTCACTTGAGCTCTCCCAGACACCACCGTCTCTGCCTCCTGGGCAGTGTTCGGTATGGGTACAGTCTGGCACCTTTGTATTTCATGGAGATGATGGCGATGAGTGTCTCATTTGCCCCCAAAGGGCATCATGTTCACGTTCCTAAAAAAGGCATTACAGTCAAGGTTCAGAATTCCATTTCCTATGGTTCTGCCTCCACAGGTTCCTCAGAATTTTGGTTGAAAATAAATTTATTGAAGTATAAAAAAGTTAAAAAGTTGGTTATAAAACCTGTCTGCAAAAGAGAAACTAAAATGTCATCTACAAATAGTCGAAAACAGCTCTCTGTGATGCTCCCTTAGACGCTCCCATTTCTTTACAATGATGTGAACTGGGGGAGGCAAACAGGTGGCGACAGGAAGAAGGGACACTCCTATGAACATATGTGGTCCACCTTCCTTGCCTTGAACTGATGCCCTGGCAAAGGACTGTGAACAAGGTTCAGATAGCATTGCATAACTAACTAAATGTCATGTTTCAAATACCTGAGTTCAATTTAGCCTTAGATTAAAAGTCCTATCATGAGACTTAAAAGAAACTAGAAAAATTGCAGATGTCTAAATTCATTTTATATCTATTCATTTTAATAAACTGTATTAAATAGGAACAGGTATTTCAAATAGCACTGTATTTTAATGCAATCATTATTATTATTAAGTAATAAAAGATTATAAGTGTATATTTATGAATTGAAAAAATCTTATAACTAGACAAACTCTAGATGCCAGATTTCAATTCCATATAGAGGCCCATAAAGAAATCCATTATAATCAATACTTTCCACATACCATGTGTTCTTAGAAAGTATACATCACTGACTGAAGAGAAAATCTGATAACTACAAAAATTCTGGTCTACTGGGAATGCCACTTGCTCAATTTCTTTCTTCCACTTACCAATCTAAATCAAGCTGTCTAGAAATTCACGGCTAATACATCATTGGTGCAACAGAACTGATTCTTTAAAATGCAAATACCTTAGGGAATGATTAGATAAACCATTTTGACAATTAATAATTTAGGGATAATTCACCTATCAAATTGTCTAGTCACCCCTCCCTCACCACCTTTCCATACTGTCATGGGCTTCTCTAATCCTTTCATCTTACCAGAGATTGGTTGAGGAGGGGGCAAGGGATTTAATTTTGGCCAGTCAATGAGATGGGAGGGAAAGCCTGCTGGGGAATGTCCAGATAGACATCTCTAGCAGATGTGCATGTGTGAGGAGGGTGAGAGGAGGAATAACAGGATAGATACCTGGCTCTGTGGCAACCCTCTTGAGAACATGATAGAAGTGAGTTGAGGACAAAGCCAATAAACTCTTATTGAAATAATAAGCAATAAATTTCCTCATTGAGATAATAATTTCTTGTATTTGTACTAAAAACAACTTGATATAATCCCAACTATTTTACATTTGCCAGAGGATGTGAGGGAGAAGGGAACACCTGCAACAGACATTCTGACTGCCTACTTGATATCCACCACTACTCCATTCTAAGAAACTGTTGGATATTCATAAGGGAATCAATGGCTGCATTTAATGAAAGAAGAAATATGTTTGTGGTCAAAGTATGATTTCTCACATGGAGCTTATCTAGACCAATGCAGCCCATGGTGATCGATCTTTTGAATCCATATTATTTATTGCCCTTACTACTTATACAGCATTTAACCATAAACTACCTCTTATGTTGATGAGTTATATTTTTATTTAGTTTAATTATTACTTAACTTTTGATGTGTTTCCCCTCCTTCAGTTTCATTGTCAGCACCCTCATTTGGACTGCTTTCTCATAGTTCTAATGCAGATACGTCTTAAATTCCAATTTCTAGAACATGACCTGAAGTAGATTAGATCATGTCCAGGTTGTCTATACTTCCACAAGTAATATGAGTCTGCATTCAAATTTGTTTTCATTCATCTGACACTTTTTGTTATCTTGTCATGATAAAGAATAGATATATGAATATCACAAAAACAAATTCTATTAGCATGACCATGGTATATATTCAACCTACCAAATGGCAATGATGAGTGCATGCAGGGGTCACCAAGACACAGGATGAGCAGCCCCAGTGGTGATCTGGACCAGCAGGTGGTTTTTATCTCACTACACATCCTGTTTTATGCAGGGATTTTCAGCTCAGACAATTTTTATTTCCTGGGGCTTAGAGAGGATTCCAATTGGATATGTTTAGATCTTTAGAGATTGGTGTGTAATTATCACAAAGCATAGCAAAATGTCTTGCAGTTCATCAGGAACATTAAAAAAATCCTTTAATTGGCTGATGTGCTTAAATATTAGAACTTATTCACACAGACAAATCAAGTTGAGTTTTTCTTAATGTTCAGTATGTTCCTTTTTCTTTAACCTTAGCAAAGATATTCTTGGAAAATTATTTGGCAATAATTGTAGAACATTTAACAGTGCCAAAATAAGTAAAAAATTATTTAACAGTCAGATGAATGACCAAAGAAAATAGATTTCTAGAAAACTAAGTATAGAATGTCATTTACATTATGCAAAATAAAGCATGAAAAATAAAAAGTATAAACATTTTGAATTTTGTTTGCAAGACTAAAAAAGTCAGGGCTTGATTAAAACCTGGGTTTGATGAGGGCATGAGTGGGGGAGGGGTGGGGGGGCCAAAGGGGGAATAAGGACACATATGTAATACCTTAATCAATAAAGAAATTTAAAAAATAAAACCTGGGTTTGAATTAAGTGAGCCCAAGAGGCTTTTTTGGGAAACAAAGCAGAGGAATAATTGTCTTCAAATATCAATCCTCAAAACAATACTACTACTGATCATGAAGTAAGGTCATTTTTAAAACTTCCTACTAGTTTGCTCACATTTCAGAAAAGTATAATCATGTATTTTATAAACACATGGCACAAGATTTAACTAATTACCTTTTTAAAGACTGAGTTGTACACTCTTTTATTATAAGGCCAAATCAGGGGCATTAACAGGAATGAATGTGTACAACTTCATCTAAAGATAGCTTGTGGTTTACAGAAAGGCAATGCTGAGAGGAAATAAGTTCTGAGACTTACTATATGACCTTGTCCAGAATATGTCACACCTATACTGATTTTGGAAATCATTTCTCAATGATTGGATTAGAAACACAAGCAGATTTAGACAAACTTAGGTTGAGAAGTAGTACTAAAGTATCTTTGTTTTGATGTCTCTTTTCAACTGCTATTTCATTTTTTTATTAACTGACACTAACCATTTCTCGACCCTGGGCCACTATAAAAGATCAATTTGAATCTTGAAATCTAAAAAATATATAGTTTAAGGCACTGGGTCCCAAAGAAGGGATATCTTTGCTTCAATTTGGGCCACTTGCTTGTATGAAAAACTGATAATGATGATGTTAATGAGAAACTATTTTGAACTTTTTAAAGACATGAAATACCCCTGTATCACGCTGACTGGGCTGGAAATGAAAGCAAAGTGGGCTCAGGGATGATAAATGCCCAGTCATAGACTCTGATGCTACTGGGACCATCACGGGTCGGTATGTGGTTCCCATCAGAGAATGATTCCCAATTATGTGCACTGTTATGCTGTGATAAGCAACTCTCACCTTAAATTAATAGAGGTTCATTTATCACTCATACTCCATGTCTGTCATGGTTGGCAGATGGGTTCTGCTCATTGTGCCAGAGGGGAAGACAGAGCTGGGAGGATCCTGTAGTGACAATACATACATATCACTTCCACTCAACTCACTGAGCAGAACCAGTCACATGACTCTGACAGACTATAGGAGACATGGAGGTATAATGCTATCAAGAGCCTAGAATGGGGGAAAACCGAAATTATTTGGCGAAGGGCACTGACTACAATACATTATTTCATAAAATAATAAGCTAACCATTACTTGGACAACCATGAACTTTCTCTTGAAAATTTCTGCCTACGTACTTCCTACAAGTCAGGAAATATATTAAATTTTGGATAGTAATTTGACATTCTGTTTCTTGGTTCACAGCAGGTCTACATGGAGGATTAGATTTACTCTATTTCTATTTTTGCTCCACTTCTCAGTTTTAAGTCACTGCATCACCATAAAGAAAAGTAATTAATTGGTGTTGTAGACTAATCCATATGCCACCAAAATATGATGATGCAAATGACACATCTCTCCATATGCTTTTCTCATTTGTTATTCCTTACTCCGATTCTTCATAGATATGTTGTTGTTTTTCTGTACAGATATCTCCTCTTCTAATTTATTATGTCGATATATTCTATTTTTGTTGTAACTTGAAGTTATTATTTTTAATCTAAGTTATATATGTAACACTGTGAAGAGTCAAATGGTTCTACAAGGCTTGTTATGAAAAACAGTTCACACAGCCCCACCCTCCACTTCCTGTTCTCCAGAAGTTACCACTTTTCATTCTTTTACCCACTTTTTTTCATCTCTATACTCTAGTTTATATTGCTACTTCTTAATTTTTCTATAGCAACGATTTTTAATGGTGTGCTGCAAGAATTTTGAAAACACGCAATACCTGACCTTTTTCCCCTTAGACCTGTGGTCGGCAAACTGTGGCTCGTGAACCACATGCGGCTCTTTGGCCCCTTGACTGTGGCTCTTCCATAAAATACCACGTGCAGGTGCACACATACAGTGCAACTGAAACTTTGTGGCCCATGCGCAGAAGTCGGTATTTTGTGGAAGAGCCGGTATTTTGTAGAAGAGCCACACTCAAGGGGCCAAAGAGCCGCATGTGGCTCGCGAGCCGCGGTTTGCCGAGCCACAGTTTGCCGACCACTGCCTTAGACTGTCAAATAAAAAAAGTGACAATCAACACAACAAGAGCCATCCAGTGTAAATACCCTATCTTGAATCATAAATATATAGGTCATATGCAGAGATGCATCTTATTGGATAATAAAGTTGCATAATAAGGTTGTGTCTGATCGGTTAATTCTTGGCACCAGAAATCCTTATGTACAAATATAGGCACCTGCTTTTTTAAAAAGTCATTTTGGAGCAAAAAGGGTAGGTAATTACTATTGTTGTTCTTTTTTTGGTAAATCAAAAAACAATTACACCTTTTTTTTGGAGTGAGATTGGCAAAAAATATATTTTTGGGTGTGCCACAGAATTTTAGTAATTAGTTTATGTGTGTGGCGAGATGAAAACGGTTGAAATCACTGTTCTAGAATATTATACACTACTTTTCCACTATGGAGGATGAGGATTTAGCTCTAATGACCACTACCACCTGCCCCCTCCCCTCTGCATTCAAACAAACAGTTCCCACACCCCATCTTCTCAAATGAATTTCACCATGGTTTTGATTAGATTAATAGTCAACAGGCTTACATTATAATGTCTATGTAAATTATAGTCGTAGCTCACTTAAAAGGTTTCTCATAACCTTTATTTCTTTTCCTGTAGCTACTTTGTTTTTCTTTGGGGTTACCAATTGTTCTATGCTTTACGGGCTTGTTTTTTTCTAAAGTTATCACTAATTTAAACCCAATCTCACCTCTAGTTGTATAAATTACTCAATTTGTTCAAATATATTCGTTATCCTTACAATTTCATTGTTTTGGAGAAAACTTTCTGGAACCTTCTAACTTGCTGCAATGTGGGTTGGCTGCTGCCCACTGGACCTGCTAAGTAGCTGTGTGGTACATAAGTTTTGGGATCTCCCTGCATTATCATTCTGGGGAATATTGTTGTCTTGCTCTGAATAATCTATTTCCTTGTTCTCAGGTATTCCTCATCCTCAGCGTACGTCCTCATTTTTGTAGAGCATGTCCTCCAGTGGAGTCTGAGGTGCATGGGAATAAATTTTTTGAATCTTGAATGTCTGAAAGTGGCTTTATCCTACCCTCACCTTTAATTAGTTTGGCTCAGTATAGAAACTCGGTTGGAAGTAATGAAGGCATTCCTCCATTGTCTTGTTTCTGTGTTGCCAAGATAAGTTTGTAGCTATGCTAATTCTTGATTCTTTGTTGGAAATCTTTCTTTTAACCCAATTCTTCAAGTTTGTAGGATATCTCTTTGTTCCCAGAGTTCTGAACCTTTTCAGTGATGTATTAGTGTGTGAGTTTCTATTTACTTGTGTGGGACATTCCATGGACCTTTACAATCTGAAAACTCAGGTCTTTCTTTCACTAGTGGAAAATTTTATTGAATTGTATTTTTGACTATTTCTTTCATTTCGTCTGTTCTCTCTGTCTGGAACTTGTGTTTTTTAGATTTTGAACCTCTGGGGTTGGTTCTCTAATTTTCTTATATTTTTCTTTCTGACCTCCCATTTCTGCCCTTATTCTATTTTCTTGAGAAATTTCCTCAATTTTATCTTCCAACTCTTCTATTGAGTTTTACATTGTTGATATTGTAGATTCTAATAGTGATGGTTTTCTGAATATTTTTTGAGGCATTCTACTCCTACATAGACTTGCTTCATCCCAGTTGCTTTTTTTCTTTAATAGCATTTTATTATTTTGATGTCAAAATCATTTTTACCTAAAGAGCCACTCAGAAAATGAACTTCAAAAAAATGATATTTAAAAGTGCTAATATCATTATTTTGCTATTTTCTAACCACAGGTAAATAACATACCCAGAGTTCAACTTGAGTTATTTTTGCTTAATTACTGTGTACCAGGTACTCACATGAAAACATCAGGACATACATACAAATGATACTTTTTTTTTTGTCTGTCTTTCATTCTCAGATGCTCTCCTCAAGTACCTGGTGATCCTTGACTGTGCTGCTCATATAAAACAGTGTAAACTAAAAGTCAAGAGCAAGGTCTGTTTGGATGGGACTGTGATGGGTAGGTTCACTGTAAGTAAGCTGGCTATTTCCCTGAAGAACCACTGAGGTCAGAAAGTCTGCATGTTTTTTTCATTTGTGACTTCTGCTTAGAGAAAACTCTTCCTGCCTGGAGGGATATACATACTGGAATTTAGGGGAGCAGGTGGGGTGAGGCCAAATTCTGAAGCTAAATATATTCATCACTAGAGGCCCGATGCATGAAATTCGTGCAAGAGTAGGCCTTCAGCTTCCCTCTGGCACCCAGGACCCAGGCTTCCCTGCAGCCCCAGCTTCATCTGGAAGGTCGTCCAGTCTAATTGGCATATTATGCTTTTATTATTATAGATTCCTTTTCCAGTAGGGTAGTGCTGTACTTGAACATGCCTGATCTCACTCAGTCCAGAGAATTAAATTTCTAGTCTTCTGCCAGCATGGGGAAGGGAATCCAATTGCTTTCTGAAGAGAGAGACCTCTGACCGATTCTCATGTCTACAGTTCCACCTTTACCCCATTTCCAGTTCCCGAGCTTCCAGAAGATTAAATCTAAATCACATTGCTTCTTGGTTTTTACCTACTGCTGACTTGTTGTTCAGCTTTCTTAGGTGGCTAAGTTAGTTAGCACTTAACATCTGCTTTCCAAGGAACAAAAAATGTTGTTGTTGTCTTTTCCCCTGGTTTCTTATTCCTTGAGGGTTTATTTGTAACTATTCTAACTGTCCCTGGAGTGGAATCTAAGAGGGAGCAGAGCTAACTGCCTGCACTAAAGCTGCCATCTCTAAATGAAGGTTCCATTCTGCTCTTTCCACAAATTAAAGAATCACAGTTCCTACGCACGGAAAGGGACCCCAAGAGAGTGTGTAGTGAGCCCTTCCCTTCAGAGAGCACTGCATGTTGTTTAATTCGCAGATGAGAGGGTTGAAGCACCATAAAGCTATCTTGCCCAAGATCATGCACAGTCAGGCAGACAGATACCACGTCATCATCTATTCTGTGTACTGTAAATAATTATACCTCAGAAGTTTTACTTTTTTTTTTCCTAATTTAGGACTATTTCAGCAACAGCTACTAGTAGATTCTTTTCTGTAATACCTTAAATTGGCATCCTCTTCCAGTCGGCAGATGAATTCTTCATAGTAGAATATTCTGTTAAACGAGCTATAAAATGTGGCTAAATGTTTTATTTCTTGTGATTTGGCTTAACATTTTCAGACACATCCAGGTTATGTGTTTTTTAAGTAGTTGATATGCTTTAGACATGTTCTTTTGAGTAATGTATACAAAGGCTCTTAGAGAGCAACTATCAATGGAACGCAATTGAAATGTAATCTGTATAACTTTTAAAAACAAGTGGTAAAATAATTTTGAATTTTCAGGAAATGCTTGAAACTGAAAAAAACAAACAACAAAACAGCTTGGTTTGTTTTGGTATTATTTGGTATAATGCTATTATTTGGTATAATGCTATTATTTGGTATAATGCTATTTGCTACATTTTAGAAGAAGAAAAAAAAACCACACAGGCTTTGACAAAAAGTCATTTTGCAGGGTAAAAAGGACCTGAGACTTGGGATTTAACTTACTGTAAATTGATGCTACCTTCCTCCCTGCTCCAGTGTAATAAAAACAAACCATAGCCTTAAAGTATTTCTTAAAATTTTAACAAAGTTGTTTTTGACAAATAATTCATTTTAATTTGTAAAAATTTTAAGAGCATTAAAAGAAGCTTTAACAAATGCATCCCTCTAGAAGGAAATGAAGGATAAAAAGAAAACCATTGCTAAATACTTACAGACTCTTTTCTGCCCATCGTTTTGCTGTGTGAGCGGGAACGGGAGATGTTGCTGAAGAAGGAATCCTTTTTAGTAGCAGACAAAGGTGGGGAGCCAGTGAATTCTCTTCCTCCAGGCAAACTCTCAATGCTTGGAGATGAACTGATGTTTTTAGAACTTTGTCCTGTAAGAAACATAAAGTGGCAATAATGAAACACCACTCTTTCACTAGGTGACTAAACTTACTGCTTTTAATAAATGACCCATTGTGACACTTCTTTGTTTACACTGTCAACACAATGACACTATGGAGCATTAAAGGGCATGCATTTTTATGTACCAGATTAGCTGTCAATGTTTTAAAACAATGAAGTACGCTATAGTTTTCTACATGTAATTTACATTACAACAGTCCAAGTGTTGCACACATATAAAAAATCAAAAATCCAGTTTTTAGAAATCACAGATTTAAAAACTGGACCCTCAGTAATGGGATCATCCTTATTAATAGAAACTGGAAATGATTATACTGTACATTATATTATTAATATAAAAAATTTGAAATCCTTCAGTTTTCAAAAGGGTCTCTTCCCTTTTCATTAATTGCAGAACAGATGTATTGGCTACCCCGGCCTATGGTAGAAGCATCTAGAAATGGGGACAAAGTGCTAGCTCACATAACCTCTATCTAAATAGAGGTTAGCTCCCACAGACAGAGTTCAACCTGCAATGGATGATATTGTTGCTGACCCTGGAAGGGCAGTAATCCTGAGGTTAGGAGAGGAGAGGGGGGAACAGGTCCCAGCACCTAGGACAGCGGTTCTCAACCTGTGGGTCGTGACCCCTTTGGGGGTCGAACTACGCTTTCACAGGGGTCGCCTAAGACCATCTGCATATCAGATATTTACATTACGATTCATAACAGTAGCAACATTACAGTTATGAAGTAGAAATAATTTTATGGTTGGGTCACAACATGAGGAACTGTATTTAAAGGGCCAGAAGGTTGAGAACCACTGACCTAGGAGATCTCGAGGGCATAGGGTCCTAGAATGTCGGAGTTAAAAAAGACCTCTGGGCCCTAGCTGGTTTGGTTCAGTGGATATAGCACCAGCCTGTGGACCAAAGGGTCCTGGGTTCGATTCCGGTCAAGGGCACATACACCTTGGTTGCAGGCTCCTCCCGGGTCTGGGCAGGGCTCATGCTGGAGGCAACCAATCGATGTGTTTCTCTCACATTAATGTTTCTCTCCGTCTTTCCCTCTCTCTTCCACTCTCCCTAAAAATCAATGGAAAAATATCCTCGGGTGAGGATTAACAACAACAACAAATAATAATAAAAATAAAAAAACAAACCTCCAGAACCATCTATAATTTATTTTTTCTTTTTAAAATTATATCATTAATAAGTAAATATAGTCTCACTGTAAATAGATTAAATGTGAAAACTGCCTTTATAAAAAAACATCAGCTTTACTGAGATATAATTCATATACCATAAAATTCACCCTTTTGAAATGTATAATTCAGTGGTTCGATGAAGTCCCATTTACCTATTTTTTCTTTAGTTGCTTGTGCTGTTGGTATCATGTCTAAGAAGCCACTGCCTAATCCAAGGTCACAAAGATTTACTCCTATGCTTTCTTTTAAGAGTGTTATAGTTTTAGTTCTTGTATTTAAGGCTATTGTACATTTTGAGTGACTTTTTGTATGTAGCATAAGGAAGTAGTTCAACTTTATCCTTTTGCATGTGGATATCCAGTTTTCCCAATACTATTTGTAGAAAAGATATTCTTTCCACATTGAATGGTCTTGGCACCCTTGTTTAAAATTAATTTACTGTAAATTTACAGATTTATTTCTATGCTCTCAACTCGATTCAATTTACACACGGCTATCTTTACGTCCTTGTCATTAGCATTTGATTACTGTAGCTATAGTAAGCTTTGAAATCAGAGTGGGAGTTCTCCTTCAACATTGCTTTGGATATTAGAGGTGGGTTGCATTTCCACTTGAGTTTTAAGATTAGTTTGTTAATTTCTCCCAAAATGATACCTGAGATTCTGATAGGGATTGTTATGAATATGTAGATCAATTTGGGTAGTATTGCCATCTTAACAATATAAGATATAAGCAAAATATATTTATACTGTCTTTTATATTTACCTAGTTATTTTTATCATTACTCTTTTTCTTTGTATAGATTTAAGTTAACTTCTAGTGTCCTTTCATTTCAGCCTGAATGACTCCCTTTACCGTGTCTTGTAGGACAGATTTGCTAGCAATTAATTGTTTTGATCTGTGACTGCCTTAATTTTCCTTCCTTTCTGAAGGATAGTTTTACAATTCTGCATTAGCCTTCATTCCTGCTGATGCAGAGCCTCCGGTTCATCCAGAGCTGAGAGATTGAGCCATTCTCAATTCTTTCCTGCCTGTGTGTGGCCTTCTAGAATACAAGGAATATATTGGAGATTTTCTTTTTTTTTTTTTTTTAAATATTTTTTTTTTATTTTTTTTTTTTTTTTTACAGAGAGGAAGGGAGAGGGATAGAGAGTTAGAAACATTGATGAGAGAGAAACATCGACCAGCTGCCTCCTGCACACCCCCCACTGGGGATGTGCCCGCAACCAAGGTACATGCCCTTGACCGGAATCGAACCTGGGACCTTTCAGTCCGCAGGCCGACGCTCTATCCACTGAGCCAAACCGGTTTGGCTATATTGGAGATTTTCAAAGACCCTGATAGGTCTTTGATTTTTCCTTCTAAGTTTTTTTTGCTAGCCTCTGATTTTCCCGTTAAGTTTTTGGTTAGCATCTTGTTTGCTCTACTTCTGCCTTGGGCAGCTGTGATGTTAAGCCATTTCCACTGATGATTTTTGATAGATGCCCTATGGACAGGGTTTCTCCCTTAGTGAGTTCTGAATAAGGTCAAATAAAGACAAGCCCTATGAATGAGGCCTTTCCGGAAGTTGCTGGACAAGTCAAATAGCTACCATTTACTGGGGATGGGACTTTTAGGGTGCTCCAAGTCCATTCTTTCTCCTCCAGTGGTTGCAAGGCTGATGGTTATCAAAGACTATGGCAGACATGGGGAGGGGTGGGCAGGAATAAGTCAAGTGGAAAAGCTACAAAGCATGCTATTCTTACTGAGATCCAGCCCTTTTTTCTTGAATAGATGCTTTTCAAATTATTACAATTCTTTGATTAATTCCCAGAGTTCAGATAAAGCTTTGACATTTCTGTTCTTGTTGCTGTTATGGAGCAACATTTTCAGAGGTCCTGTCATTCCAAAAACACTTCCCTCTCTGACTTGCTTTTTGGACTGAACTTAGTCTTTGAAATTTGTGTTCCTCTTATATACAAATCTGCCTTACTCTTTTTAATGGCTGTGAAGAAGAAAAAATTGTAGCTTTCCTAAATAGACATTTAAGATTTTTCTTTTCTTTTTTTTTTGCCTGTACAAACTAAATGACAAAACTCGAAAGAGATATGTTTTTAGGTACAAACTGTTGTCTATTTCTATTAGGTAAAGTTACATAAATGGGACTGCTATGTCTAATTGTATGTGCATTTTAAATTTACATTAATAATTCCAAATTGATTTCTCCTAGGATTTTAACCTACATATATAGGTATATTTATACACATGTGTAAATGTAACATGATATATATTTATTCATCTAATTTTTAAAAAATACATTTTATTGATTTTTTTTTTTTTTACAGAGAGGAAGGGAGAGGGATAGAGAGTTAGAAACATTGATGAGAGAGAAACATCGATCAGCTGCCTCCTGCACACCCCCCACTGGGGATGTGCCCACAACCAAGGTACATGCCCTTGACCGGAATCGAACCTGGGACCCTTCAGTCCACAGGCTGACACTCTATCCACTGAGCCAAACCAGTTAGGGCTATTCATCTAATTTTTTATTTGATTAATCGATGGAAGCAGAATTTCATTATGTTAGTTTGAAGTTTCCTGATAACTAGTGAGGCTGAATATCTTTCAACTTATTCATACCAGTCATCTGAAGGTCCTGTGTGAATCATCTCTGCTCATTTTATTTTAAAAAGCTGATTTAGGGGAGTTCCTCCTAAATTCTGGAACTCAGCCATTTGTATATAAGTGTGTGTCTATATTTTCCTCTATGGTTTTTGTTTTTATGGTCCTGCTTAGGAAGGCATTTCTTACTCCAAGATGATGTAGTGGGAAAAAATTTAAGTATTTATTATAAACCTAGGTTTTTCTTTTTCCCTTTAAAAATATTTTCTCATCGTTCCTTGGAACTCTACTCGTTAAGTAGCTTTTATTGCCTTGGGGTGGTGGAAGATATAACTAAAACAAAAGGAATGTTTGCTTAGCTCTGAGTTCCAAATTGCTTTTAAAAGTCTATAGGAAAAAAGATAAATCTAAGAAGTCAAAGCATTTTGATTTGCAAGAACATGGCTTTTTCACAAAATAAAATGAAAAAATGTTTAGCTTTTTCTAAAATTATACAACTGAATTTATCTGTCCCTTCAAAATTTGAATCATCTAGCGATAAAATTATCTGGTGCCGGTGACATTTTAATGGCATCACAATGATGGCTTTTTGGATTTTTTTCTAAGTTCATTCCACTATTAAGGTTTTCTACTTCTGCTTGGGTCAATTTTGAATCTTTCATATCTTCCCCCTAAAAACCATATATGAGGCAGGCAGAATAATGCCTAGACCAAGTATGTCAAACTCATGGCTGGCAGGCCACATGCCTTGTTTACATGTGGCCCACTGGCCGTGAGTTTGACATGGTTGGCCTAGACCCTTAATCGGCAGAGCTTGTGAGTATGCTACCCTATATGGCAAAAGGACTCTGCAAAAAAAAAGTGTGTTAAGGTTAAGAACCTTGAGATTGGAAGAACACCCCAGGTTATTATGGTGGGCCAATGTAAACACAGAGGTCCTTCAAGTGGAACAGAGATGTGACTAAAGATCATAAAGGAGATGGTTGAACATGAGAGGGACTGGCTTTTCTAGCTGTGAGGACAGAGAAAGGAGCCAGGGGTCAATGTGGCATCCTCTAGAAGAGGAGAATGGCAGCCAGCTAAGAAATGGGGACATTGGTTCTATAGTCTCAAGGAACTGAATTCTGCTAATAGCGCAAATGATTTTCTCCTAGAACCTCCTGACATGTTGCTTTCAGCTTGGTGAGATCTGTGCTAGACTTCTGATGCACAGAATCCTATACAATAAAAGGGCAATATGCAAATTGACCCTAACAGCAGAACGACTGGGAATGACTGGTCACTATGACACACACTGACCACCAGGGGGCAGATGCTCAATGCAGGAGCTACCCCTTGGTGGTCAGGGGAGCTCTGCTCAGCCACAAGCCAGGCTGACGGCTGCCAGTACAGCGGTGGTGGTGGGAGCCTCTCCCACCTCCTCAGCAGCTCTAAGGATGTCCGACTGCAGCTTAGGCCTGCTCCCTGCTGGCAAGTGGACATCCCCCGAGGGTTCCCGGGCTGCCAGAGGGATGTCTGACTGCCAGCTTAGGCCCGATCCCCTGGGGAGCGGGCCTAAGCCAGCAGGTGGACATCCCCCAAGGGGTCCCAGACTGTGAGAGGGCACAGCAGGCCGGACGGGAACCCCCTGAGTGCACAAATTTTTGTGCACCGGGCCTCTAGTTGTTGAATAAATGAGAAATTCTCCTTTGATTATTATTATACTCTATGTATGATCTCTAGACTCTCAATATTTGGCATTATTGTTCAAATTCTGAGTTAATCTAAAATGCCAGGTAGAATCACTTATATTTGCTCATACTCCTGGGAAAAGAATTTTGTGTACTATTGCAACTTTTTTCCATATCTTCCAAAATGAATTCATAGTTGTGAGCAGGCCCTAGCTGGTTTGGCTCAGTGGACAGAGTGGTGGCCCGTGGACTGAAGGGTCCAGGTTCGATTCCGGTCAAGGGCACATGCCTGGGTTGCAGGCTCAATCCCCAGTAGTGGGTGTTCAGGAGGCAGCTGATTGATGAGTCTCTCTCATCATTGATGCTTCTATCTCTCTCTCCTTCTCCCTTCCTCTCTGAAATCAATAAAATATATAAAAAAATAGTTGTGAGCAGTTACATATATCAAATCTTATAAAATCTTAGTTGCCTTGAATACTTCTGAAATGAGATAGGAAGTACCTATTATATCTATCTGATATTTATAATATATAAATAAAGTTCTATAAAACTTGGGAAAATTTTTCATTTAAAATGATCTATAACATTATCAAAGAAAAACATCTTAAGAAGCTATCCCAGTTTTTATAAAGCAACTGTTCCATGATGAAATGATAAGACCAGGAATTGATTCTAGATTTTATCTATACTATAGCTGTGTACTATTCATTTTTTCTCCAACCTTCCTGATATACACACTTCCCTAGTCTGTCTACCCAAGAATAGATCAGAAAATTAAAATCAGCAAGGTGATATTTGCAAAATGTTAGCCCATGGATATATATGGACCTTTATACATATGATCTCATTTGATCTTGATGACATTGTGAGGTAGTTACATATAAGAAAACTGAGACTTGGAGAGTTTAATAAACTTGCTCTAGGACATAGACTTTTATACCTATAGCTAGCAACACTGTAAGATTTGTCCAAACTTACTAGTAAAGACTGTGCCAACACGTATCATTTCATTTCTGTATCACAGAGAGTGGCTCCAAGCAGCTATTAATTCAAAACAGCAAAGAAACAAACAAACAAATCATATTTGGGGAATAGGTCCAGCTACCCAATTTTTAGGACTTGTAGGTGCATTTTGAGATGGCTTCTCCTACGAACAGAAAACTGATGGCTAACCTCCTGTATTCAATTACAGGTGCTATATCACAAAGGCCAGGCCTCACTGAAGGCAGGGGTGTGGTCATTACCAGCCTCACATGGTGGGAAAGTTAGCATAGTGCAAGATGTAGTGGGGCTACAATAAAGTTCTTGGCCTATATATCACATTTAAACCTTGCACAAAATATATTTGCCCTTAATTACAGAAATTAGGTTACTAATTTTGTTGTGCCCTTTGGGAACTAACATTTACACCTAAAAAAATGGAGTCCCTGACGTGTTCCCAAGGGGCTGATGGAACACTTCCTGTGGAGAGTGTGGGAAAGGCCGGGCACCAGAAGCAGCCTTGCCTAGAGCCAGGAGAAGGCTTCTCACACTTCCCTGCCTTTCATAACTGGATGGGACATTCCACCCCCAAGCCCTGCACACATCCAAGTCGAGGAGCCGATATTCTCAGCTACCTGTAGCCCATCAACTGCACAGGGGCTCTGAAGCTCTAGAAACCTTTTAATGTCTTTAACTGACAGGGACAACATGAATAATTTCTTTTGCTGCGCTCAAACTAAGGCCTGTTCTTAGAGGCACACTCTTAAGTTCATTGCTGCGGTGCCCTGCCCAGGGTCCCTTCAGGACTGAGGCACGTATCCCGGCTGCTGGGTGAGGATGGCTCTCAGGAGTCCCTTTCCGGGAGGTCCCTGAGCTTTGGAGAGCTGCTTGCCCAAGGTCCTGTCCCTCCCTGGGGATTAGCTCCAGTCAGTCACTAGTTGGGCTGATAGAGGGTACAGGCTACCCCCTTGCCTCAAGGCAGACACCTCTGAAGGGCCATCCCAGGCCCAGGGGTTCCAGCAGCAACAGCAAGGCAGGTCAGCTCACCCCTCAGCTCAACCCCTCTCATTCCCCAGGTGCTGAGCTTGAGGGCACGCCCCCAAAAGCCTTCACTCGCTTTCATTTATCAGAAATTTTGACCCAAGGCAATTCTTTAAAAGTTATTTTATATTGCAAGGCATTCTTAAATATACTAACTACAGACCACTTCTCAAGCTGCATCAGGCATGAACATAATCTTTCATTCATAACCAAACAGCAGGGCATGAGCTTATGAAGTGCCCATAGAAACTCTGTCCAGCCCTGAGGAGGGGGACAAGACAAGCTCTTAAAAAGCTCCCAAAATAACAGTACAAGGGAAATAGACTTGTACATTCACTAACTAACCTAAAATCCCAGGTGATCAAAGCAAACAGGAGTATAAACAACAGTACCCTGGGAGCACTGAGGCCGTATCTAATTCTGTCTTAGGCAATCAGAGGTATAAGGGAAACCTTATTACTTGGAGAGTGGTGGTGAGTGGGGTGGCTCAGGGAGGGTCACTTCTGGCAGAGGACACAGTATTACCAAGGCCGTTGGACTCCTGGGGACATCTAGCTCAGTCAGTCTGATGAAATTCTTCGGAGCTTCCTGACATCCCTATGTAACTGAGAATGACACCAAAACCAGTGCGTGATAGGATAAAGCCCCAAAGCACAGTGTTTAGGAGGCTAGGAAATCTGGGGGTCGTTGGTGGGAGGCGTAGCTCAGAAGAGCAGAAAGCCCAGGGCTGCAGCCACAGAAAGGGGATCGCTGCAACTTCACGCAGTGATCCAGGAGAAAGGGAGGCAGCTGGCCCATCTGGTCACATTCTGTTGCCTCAGACTGGAGTGACAGAGAGCAAGAGGGCTGATGTCGGCTCATTAAAAACATGCACGTTGGTGCCACCAGAGAGCAAAAGGAAGCAGGCTGTACCTGAAGGCCCAGAGAGAGCTGCTCTAGCCAAACACAGCGGTCAAGCACTGGCAGATCCAGGGCTTGCTTGCAAACATGTGGCTGTAGGACACCGAAAGTTATTATTAAGAAAATGTAGAGGTGCTCAGCTGGCTCCTTCATTATTTGATTCTGAAAACTAAAAGGTATTTGAGGAAAACACATAATGGCTCTGGAGGCATCACTATGGGACGGTGCGGTGGTCACTTCTTACACCCTTGAAGCAGCTATTCTTTTCTCTCTTTACAGGTAAGAGGTCAGTGACCTCCCTAGGTCAGCCAGCAAGGCAGTACTGGAGGCAGGACTAAAACCCAGGCTGGGCAAAGCTGCACTCCCTACTCCCCTAGCAAGGGCTGTGTCAGGTAGGCTATAGTAAGCATGACCTTAAGGTAAAGAAAAACAGAACAAGGTATTTTAAAAGTAAGGGTAAATGCTGATCTTATTCTCAGTCCAAAAACAACTCATTTATTCAACGTCTTTTGGAGTGTTCTATAAAAATGCATTTTCTCGCTAACTGATGCTTCCGAAAACTTGTGTTTCACATTAAGTATTTCTCTGCCTTCGTCAGGTGATTATACAGGACACAGTGGACCTGTCTGCTGCTTCAGGGCTCTCATTTCTCAGCAACAACCAGAGTGACCAATCTAGGGTCATGCACACGGATAACTTTTTGGTTTTCAGTCTCTCCCCTCATGCTTGCGAGCAGAAGGGGTCCCTATGGTCAGTCCTATGTCCGACTCTAGTTGACTTGACCTCCTTTTTCTTTATCTCCCAGTCTGCTGCCTGTCACCTGCACTGGAACATTTCTGTTAGTGCTTTATTCCTGAAGGTCCAGAGAGGAAGTCACCTCCAGACACATGAGCTATTACCATGTTTATGCGACTCCCACTTTACTCCTCAGTTTAAAATCTATTGTAGGTTTTTTTCCTACAAGGAATCATAAGAAACTTAACAATGATTACCCTTAGGGAAATAGGCTGGCAGAAAAAAAGACATTTGAGACAGTATGAATGATAGTTTTAGTTCTATGAAATGAAAAACTTTTCAACTCTTAAAATATGAGATTCAAGGGGAATAGAATGGGTTTGGCACATTTTGATTAAGTTCTCTAATTTCTAATATTACTAATCCTGTTAAGCATAGATTGTTAGAAAGTTTTTTGTTGCCACCACTAACTATTCTGGGTTTACTTCTCCTTCCCGCTGCATTCTGACCCTCTGCAGGAAGTGTGCTGAAGAAAACAGAGTGACTTCTTCAAACCAGGGTAGGTATGGTCACACTGTCTCATCATCACCATCACAGACTGAAAGCTGTTTATTTGCACCTCATGTCACATAAAGGGGCTGGAACCTCCCCTGGTGGACGGGAGCCTCCCCTAGCAGACTGATAGACTCTCTGAGAGGGCGTGGCAGGCAGGGGGAATTTTGAACAGGGTCTCTAGAAAAACAGGCCTGTCTGGACCATTTAAAACACAGGCTGATGCCCAGTCCACCTGGCAAAGCTGTAGGGAAAGCAAGGGATTAATGAAAACAGAGGTTGGCACATGGTAGGCACTGAATAAATACTTGTGGAGTAAATGAATGATGTGATTCTACTTATATAACATCAGTTATTTGAATAAAATGATATAACCTCCCTCTTCAAGATTCTATTAAAAAGGCAACATGGTTCAGGGGTCTCTGGTCTGAGGGTAAAGGGAATGAGCAATAGCAGCATAGAGAAGTCACAATGAGCAAGGCAGCCTCCGGTCTCTCTCCCCACAGCCAAATGAACTACGATAACAAAACACTTGTTAAAGAGTTGTCTAGAGGGCTCAGATTTTAATTTTAGGAAACAGATTTAAGCCTTATGAATTCTCATCATATCGGATAATCACATCAATATTTACTTAAGTGCAATAATTGACAAGGCTAAAGACAAATATTTGGAGATTATCTGCCTTTTCTATTTCCATTTTACTGCATGTTTATATCACATAACAGACACCATGAAGAGTAAACAGCAGCTCCTCATGGAATCTCCAGGCTGACCAAACCCTTAAAGGTCAGATGGTTCAATTACCAGAACACAGCAGAAACTATACCTGTAAAATCCAGAACTATATATAGAAGCGAGGCCACATCCCTCTAGCACAACAGTTTTATTTCTTACTATCTTAAGTCACACACCACTCATTTCCTAATCACAGTATATTTTTTGTTAATTTATCAAAAATCACAGGTATTATGATGACATATCATTATTAGAACAGTATTTTAATACTAGTAGCATGACTAAATTATGTGTATATTTTAAATTAAGGAAAACATTATATGAATTTTAATTCTGAATTTGAATCTTCTATTCAGTTTGAATAGTAGGCTTCCACTTGGTACAGAATTCCTCTCTGTAGCATATTTTACCTAAAAGATTACATAATAAAAGATTAATGCAACAACTTTAAATATTTATGTTTTTAAATTCCACAGGAGTTGCTGAATATGAATTACTATTATTTTTTATGTCTTAAATAAACCTTTTTCTAGATTAAGAACAAGGAATTATGATGTTAAAATGTTATTTTGTATTTTAAATCATTGCTAGTTATGTATGGAGATTTGTCATACCAAACTTTCTGTTAATATGATTCATAATACAAAGCCTGTACTTAGAAACTTATTTCAAAATCAAGTGATGATTCTTTTAGGTAAAATATAACAAGTACTCTGGCTGATACATACAATAATATGCATACAAACAGCACATAAATAATCTAATCTGAGAACTAATTTGTCAGTTACTGTCACAGAGCACCTATGCAACAAAAAGGACACCTTGGTGTGAGCTGCTCAATAAAACAGAGTGTTAAAATCACCACAAGATATAGAGTGCCCATATTCTGCAAGGAAAGAGGCTGGTGCAAACTTAGAAAACCCACAGCACAGCTGGGTTTGGCATCACCAAGTTGACATGAGAAGGGACTTTTGTTCTAAACAACAGTGCCACTCAGTGGCTGAATAATGGTAGTGAACTAATAAACAGTTTGAATTGGAGGGTGGGCAGACAGAACAATGGAATTTTGGAATAGGCAATGATAATACTGCAGGCAAAAAGGTATACTACGTTGCCATGGTAACTGTACCTTGGAGGTCAGTTAGAGTCTGGACAGGAACAGAAACCTGAGCATTGCTTCCTGTAACTACATCACCTAGATTTCATAAGAAAAAATAATTAGATTTCATAAAAACAAAAAAAATAATCAACTTTTTTTCATACTTAATGTTGTAATACATTTATCAATCAAATTACTAAAAGTAAAATAAAACAGAAAATACAGTACAATCTTATGAAAATAAATATAAAATATTTTTTAAAGGACCTATTTTTTTAAAAGTATTACCTAAAAAGCATTTGGGCATGTTTTTCTTAAAGAAAACAAACAAATACATTTCCACTAGTCTAAAGTATAAAACAAGTTTCTATCAGTTGAAAGTATAGGAAACTCTAGCAATCAAAAGATTTTGCTGAACAGACTTCATTATGCTATAAATATTAGTGTGATTTTATATTTTCTTTCAAAAGTTTTTATCCAAAAAATTACATGCATTTATTAAGTAACGTTTCTTTTGAAATTGATTCCCCTCTGTAACAGACAAAATTTATTTTTAGCTAAACTTGAAACCAGTTTCTTCAGTCACCAGATCAAGACTTAAACAAGTTCTAATTTCATAGTAAGTATTGAAAAGATTTCAAAAGTTCCCACATGTACTTAGAAATGTCAACATGTAAAAATAAATCTGTGAACGGCATACCCTTTAAACTTGATATATTTATTATAGGCAAGATTTCATTTACAAATTGGACCTGTAGTAAATGCTTAAAATAAAGAGGTGTTCAAATTTGAAAAACAGACAAAGGAAATGGGGAAAAGGAGTGCATTTTAAGAACACAGGAAGGAAAGGAAAAGGAGCACCACGGGGCATTCTGTGAAGAGCTGAGGTACACAATTTAGAAGGGAGATTTTTTGCTTCTTTGATTTCCTTCCTGGGTGACAAAGTTCAACATTAAGCAGTCACTGTCAACAGCATTTGAGGGCCTATGTTATTTTGAGCTTAACAAGGTCAAAAAACAAGCCTTCTTAAAAGGCACCATATTTTGTGTGTGTGATAATGTATGATTAATAGACTTGCTTCCCCTGTAGTTTTTATACAATAGTAAAAATCTATTTTTGAATTAAATAACATACTCTCGGTGCCTTGACCACTTGCTACAATTATGATTTACAGCATGGCCTGCTCAGATGGAGATTACTGGGCTGTAATTATATCATCACTATCAATTAACAGTACATACATTTATATTCTCCTATAACTACAATACAATCTATAGATAAGTACATACTCCAAACAAGTGTTAAGCAGCTTTTAGCAGAACTTTCAGGTCCTGAATTTTCACAGTATAGTTAACTCTCTCTATTCATGGATAAATGGCATGCTTCTTTTCTATAGTTTTGAAGGAGATTTTCAATTTTATGCTTGCTATCCATTTTATTCTGCTGCATCTGGATCACCTATCTATAATAATAAAAGGGTAATATGCTAATTAGACCGAACGTCCTTCCAGATGACCTTCTGGACAAAGCCGGGGCTGTGAGGGAAGCCCAGGTCCCCGGGTGCCAGAGAGAACCTGGTGCCGGCAGCTGGGGGAAGGAAGGCCCACTCTTGCATGAATTTCGTGCATCGGGCCTCTAGTTAGTATATTTAGACTAAAAACTAATTTTAATATTAAATATCAGCAGGAAAATTATGGAGGAACATCTGTGCTCCCTTTTCCTTCTTTTAAGACCCCACCCCTAATACATATACAAATGACAGACTGCATTCCAAGGAGCATATACATGAATTTTCTGTTTTCCATACAACTGCTCCCCTGTACAAGCACAAACTAACCTAGGAAAACCATAAGCATTTTCATCTTTATAAATAACCATTTTTCAAAACAACTTACAAATTTTCCAGCAGAGGACACTAAAAAGACTGATACATTATCTTTCCTCAAAGGCACAGCGTAGATGGCGCCGTTCTGAGAGAGTTAGAAGTCATATTCAACGCAAGCCTCCTGACAGGTTACATACTGTGCTCACTCTACCATCCAAACCTGTGACCCACCTGTGGACTGCTTGGTGCCGCAGCTCAGCAGGACACCTGCGGGAAATGCCAGCTTAAAGAACC
This sequence comes from Myotis brandtii, assembly GCF_000412655.1. Taxonomy (NCBI): domain Eukaryota; kingdom Metazoa; phylum Chordata; class Mammalia; order Chiroptera; family Vespertilionidae; genus Myotis; species Myotis brandtii. The sequence goes on from NW_005356674.1 coordinate 8,735,343, forward strand.
TATGTTGGAGAAGTGTTTCCACCATCGTGTTAACAAGTAATCTTTCACCAAAGGAACCATAGATTTTTGGAGCTGGAAGACCCCAGGGATTAGTCCAAACCTCTGACTTCAGGGTTGGAAACAGAGAGCTCCAGGGTTCTGCTTACAGTTCACTGGTGAGTGAATGAAGAGCATCACCCACACTAGGTTCTACTTGTATAAATTGTTCTTTTTGCCCTTTCCTGTTTTACTTAAGTCTTTATGCAGGGAGGGGCATTAGCAGGAATATGTACCTCTAATATGACGGTAGACTAGCTTTTTGTAGTTTGACAGGAGAAGAAATAAAAAGACGGAAGAGTTGCCAAACAAGGCCACTTTCTTCCTTCCAGCACGGGGATCAGTTACAAAGTGCCTCAGTAGTGATACGCATGTTCCAAACACTTTGCTTAAGTGCTCTGTTGTCTTCTTCTAACTGGGGACTTAGTTTTCATCAATTGTTCCATCCTCATGCACTTCCTTTCTCACTTACTGTGATATTAATACTTGACATTTCCTAAGAGACACAACTTTATATTTCTATAGTCATTTGGCTTGGTTCCTCAGAAAATTTAAGCTACAGCATTAAGAGATTCTCTGACTCATTTGCCTGCCATCAGTTAGAATTACTACTGACTACAGCTTGTTATCAAAGCAATATCGAAATCATATTTGTTTAGAACAATAAAAGAGTACAATTAAGAAATACATAAAATAACATTCATTTCCATTCTGTAAGTGGGCATGTCTCCTGGCATTAAAATACGTTTACAACATGTTAATGATTTGAAGTCTCCTTTTCTTTAAATCAAGTGTGATAGCTCTACATTAAAAAGAGAAGAATGCAATTTTAAATGACATAGTCTTATATACGTAAACAATACTCTTATAGAAATTTAAATATGAATATATAAAGTTTAATACTTCATATAGGCAATGATAACATGATATAATGGAAAAACACACATTATTGAATAATACTCATTATTTTATAACATTGGGGAATAAAGCCTATGTAACTTAAGTTCATCATTTTAAATGCCAGTAACTTAAAATTTTTCATAATTTTGAATGCAGACTTCTCAAACAGAGTATATGGAACATGGCTTAATGTCTTCACATTGACTCAGTATTACTATTGTTACTGTCAACACCAGTTATGGAACATGGCTAATCCACAGGGATCCCTGTAAGACGTGAATGAGGCATGTGTCAGTATATTTGCCTTGAAACAAAATGGCTACAGACCTGATGCTCCGTGAGGTCTTAGAATTGACTTTTTAAAAAATATATTTTCTGCCATCATGTTATTTCTTTTTTCTACAGTACAGATAGCAGAGTGCTCCCATTAAAAAATAAACGCAGTTCTTTCTAATTGGTTTTGAATAGGGGCAGCAAATACATATGTCTCTGAAAATAAGTAGAAAGTAAAAGTGTAAAGATTCTGAGCAAGAACCTGAAGGCTCTCTTAGGAATAAAATGCATGCGGGAGATGAAGGCCTGGAGAGGCCCAGAAACAGAAATGAGCTCCCCTGAGTCCCAGCAGCAAGAGTACCCCCAACAGCAGCACCAATAGCAGTGCCCTCACTCATCGAGTGAGAGTTGGATGGGAAGTCACCTCCCAGGCTTCCTCTGCTCTCACATTCTACTGTTCAATTTTTGGTGCATGGACTCAGACACTTACTTTGGAGGCTTGATATTATGTTTAGCTTTTTCCCCTTTACGGTTCTAGTCTGTTAACTCAGAGGTGAAACAGCCAGAGTGGGAGCCTAAGGGCATGCTTCCTCCAACCCAACTGCCCAGGGGAGTGCTGGGACTAGCAAAGCCCATGGTGTCTGCAACTTCCCGCATTATCATCCAAGTGAGTGACACCACAGCCAACTGACTTCAAGTTCTGTGTTGTGACAGTTCATGTAATACTCTAGGAGGCTCCACAGGACGCAAATGCAAGTATACCAGCCTACAAATGTCAAAAAATACCTTAAAAAATTACCTCATAAGATGTTTGTAATTAAGAACAATATAGTATCTGATAATGTAATTTAAAAGGACCTAATACAATGAATTTATTAAAAATTAATAGAAGTTATTTTCTTACAAGCAGACTATACTGCAAGTGCTTTCTTCAGATTTATTAGTACTTTTCCTTACCTTTGTTCAATTGCACTGGCATGCTTTCCGATTTCATCAGCCGCTGCTGCTGCTGCTGCTGCTGCTGCTGCTGCAAATGATGCCGGGGGATCTCTGCCAGGGTTCTGGGGGGACCCACAGCAGTGGAGGTACTGCCACCACTGCCTCCGGAAACAGGGCCACCGGTACTGCCTGGGGCTGTTGCTGGAGAAATCAACTTCCTTCCAAAATTAATCAGGCTATTGGAGACCTTATTTATATTCAGGGGAGCACCTCTGGCATTGGTCCTGCAAAAAACAAAAAAAATAGGCGGAGATTTAAATCAGAGGACAACTATATTTCGCGCTATTTCACATACTCCGTCGGTATAAAAACATACCTTACCTACTTCGAAAATGGCCATTTACTAGATCAGCCACACCAAGTGAGAGGTAAAAACTTAAAAATGAGCACAGGATAATAAAACATAAGACTCTTAAAGATGTGGCTTATGGAAAATAGTCTTTATACTTTTTATTCACTCATTCAATAGAGCCTATTACATGCCAACACTGTGCTAGGTTCTGGGGATACAACTGTCCAAAACAGATATAGTTCCCCTCCTGGAGCTTCTAGTCTAGTAGGGAAGAAATATATTAATCAAATAATTGCATAAATAAGTGTGTGACTAAACCTATGATGAGGACTACAAAGGAGAGACATAAAGCTGGACGAGTCTTGGACTACCCATAGAAGGGGCACCTTGAAATGAGGCTGGTAGCAGGTGTCCCACTAGCCCTCACATGTGGGTGGTAGGCCACATTTAATCTGGTTTTGAAAAATAAATGTGTTGGAGGGTCAAGAAGTAAATTCACAGAAATTACATCAAGTTCATAGAAATTACAACAGATGACCAGTTCATGAGAATTGCAATTCACCCTCAACACACCTACCCCGCTACCCTGCTACCCACCCAGCTTTCCATGATCCCCTCCCCACTTCTCTGCTTTTCTTGATAGCACTCTGCATCATCTGACATACTATATATTAGTATTTTACTTATTTGGTTATTATTTGTCCCCTCCCTCCAATCTCCACTAGAATAAAAGTTTCATGAACACAGGGATTTTTGTCTCTTTGCTTATTGCCATTGTCCAGCACAAATAGGTATTTTGTAAATATTTGTTAAATAGCAGCTGCATCTCCTATAGTTTAGGTCTTCTCACCTGTTATGGCGGAAGAAGAGTCCTGCTCCTAGCCATGGCCAGCCTCTCCATCCGGGCTCTGGACCCCATCTCCTCTGACCTTTCACGATCTTTACTCCTGTACCTCCCTCCCCTGCATCATCATTTAGCCTTCTCTACTGTATGATTCCATTAGCATACAGCCGTGAGTGTGTGTGTGTGTGTGTGTGTACACTAACTTCTCCTTTGAACCCTCTCTCCTTTCTAGTTACCATCCCTCTCCCACCCACGCACAAGGTTTTTGTTGTTTTTTCCCTCAAGAGGGTATCTTAATGTGCTACTGCTGCTTCTTCAGTCCCTGACTCACTAATATCTGGTTGTGGCTTTGCCATTGCTTTGAATCCATGCCTCAAGGTCACCAATAACTCCTGCACTGCCAAGCCAAAGGTCCATTCTTATCTTACTCTACTCTCACTCCCTACACTTCCTCTCCAGCTTCCAGGGTTGGCCAGGACCTGTGCTTTAACTGTCTGGCAGACAGAGGACACCAAGGAAACATTATTGAATGAATGATTACTTCCCAAATGACTTATGGTCTTGAGGTATTTCAGAGCTAGTGTCTTCTTGAAGTTATGATGATAAATTATTGTAGTTGTAGGAGGTAGTCCCACTCCATGTCAACACCAAAGTTTGTACTTTTATTGCACAAATAATTAATAGAAGCTTATTTTCTCCCATTTTGCTCTTTCTTCACTAAAGTGGGAAACTGAAAATCAAGTTTGAGGGATTCGATAACTTGATTTAATGAGTTTTACTATCATTTCCTTCTCTCAGATCTACCTGGCAGCACTTACCTAGTAACTCTCCCACGCCTCACACGACACCTGTACCTGGGCATTACTACATGCAGCTCTAGCCAGACGGACCCATAGTCCTCACATAAAAAGGAAAGGGCATGATGCTTCTTCCTCCCATAAACTCTTCTCCAGTGGTACTAGCTAATCTTATGGGCTAGGTGCTGGAGACTTAAACATTCCTTTGGAGATAGGACAAATCAAATTTAAAACCTGGATTTCAGCTTGATAAAAAACATTTATTCATTTATAACTTCATGAAATGGGGAAAATCATTTTCCAAAGGGTTCTTTTTGGATCACGTTTAATCTTTAAAGAACTGAGCTATTTAAAGTCCTTCCAAAAATTATTGAAAATAATGTTTTCTAACAGAGATAAGGATCTATGGTGGTTATGCACCGTCTACTTTGTTTTCAGCTGTTCCTTTATGAAGAAGAGCATTTTTCAGTGTACAGATAGAGAAGGCCCTGAATACATGTTTATTGAGAAAAAGAGTGAATAAAATGAAAATAACTCACACATCTGGATTAAGAAGGCATACCTCTGGCACTGTATTCCACTCAGCAGCCTACATGCACTGCCATTGCTTGTGAGGTGGTGGAAAGAAGAGCTATCATGATATTGAAGCTCTGTTGCAGTTTAGTTTTGCTTCTTTGCAAGTCAAGATTCATAATTCATAGATATGAAGAAGTTATAATGTTACCCTTCCTTATAAACAAAAATGTACTAGTCAAATTCCCACATTGCCAGTTGTAAAATTTATACGCTGATAAAAGTACTAAGCAACTGCTGGAGCATTATCAAGAGAATATGGTTAATGCAACTTCATTACTACTAATAACCACAAAAAACATATAGATCAAGCTCATGCAGAGGAATTTTTCATCTGAATAGTTCTTAAAAGGGAATGAACACTGTTTCCCTTTTTTGAACATTCTTTGTTTTTAACCAATTAATTCCCCCCTCATCCACTATCTTAGAAGAATATTTTCTTTTCAAAACAACTACTGATGGAGACTACTTATTTTCAGGTATAAACAATTGTAAACCATGCACTTCTAGGAAAAGCATGCTGTCTGTCCATAGTTTGTTTTTTAGATATGACAATTTTTATGCCAAAGTTGGCTAACATAGATCTTAAATGTTAGTAGCTGCATTCTTCACGAGAAATGCTAAACAATTTGCAACAATTTTTATTGCCTGCGATGTATATTAAGTCATATGTGCTAAATTAATGACGATTAACACAGTTATTAGAGACCTGATGGACAGTGAAAATAGGGTTGGATTAAAGATGGAGTGTAATGTGTAAAGGTGTTGAAATAAATACTAAGAGGTCTTTATAATTAATATATCAGATATTAAATCTAATGAGTAACAAATTCTGTGTAATCAGTCTTCCATTATTATTTTCTACTACATACTATTATTAAATAAACTAGAGGTCCGGTGTGTGAAATTCATGTACTCGGGGCGGGGGAAGGGAGAAGTGTCCCTCAGCCCGGCCTGTGCCCTCTAGCAGTCTGGGAGCCCTTGGGCGATGTCCATCAGTGGGACATCCTTTGCACTGCTGTGGAGGCAGGAGAGGCTCCTGCCACTACCACTGTGCTCACCAGCCATGAGCCCAGCTCAGGGCTTCTGGATGAGCAGCGCTCCCCCTGTGGGAGCGCACTGACCATCAGGGGGCAGCTCCTGCATTGAGCATCTGCTCCCTGGTGGTCAGTGCATGTCACGGCAACCGGTTGTTCTGCTGTTCGGTCGATTTGCATATTAGCTTTTTATTATATAGGACTAGAGGCCCGATGCACGGAATTTGTGCAAGAGTAGGTCTTCTTTCCCCCAGCTGCCGGCACCGGCTTCCCTCTGGCACCTGGGACCTGGGCTTCCCTCCGGCTGCCTGTAGGCACCCTGGACTCAGGCTTCCCTCGCAGCCCTGGCTTCGTCTGGAAGGTTGTCTAGTCTAATTAGCATATTACGCTTTTATTATTATAGATAGTGTAATCTAGGAGAGATTGTTTTGAAATTATGCCAACAACTTTTGGCATAACTCCATTTAGCAGCTTAAATCAGTAGCAAAAGGGTATTTTTTTTTCTCTGAAAATCCATGAATCCTCCAAAACACCTGTATCAGAACCCAACCTGGCTTCACTATTGGGTTCAGAGGCCCCTTTAGTTCAGTTTCAGAAACTCTAAAAAAAAAAACCTCTTGCAGCCCTGACTGGTTTGGCTTGGTGGATAGAGCCTCGGCCTGCAGACTCAAGGGTCCCAGGTTCGATTCCAGTCAAGGGCATGTACCTTGGTTGCAGGCACATACCCAGTAGGGAGTGTGCAGGAGGCAGCTGATCGATGTTTCTCTCTCATCGATGTTTCTAGCTCTCTATCCCTTTCCCTTCCTCTCTGTAAAAAATCAGTAAAATATATTAAAAAAAAAAACTCTTGCAGCCTCTCAATACCCTTTAACGACTCAATCTCCTACAGTCTGGATTTCTGACCAACATTCTAGTGAAGAGCTTCCTTTTCTTTCTTACTTTTTTTTTTTTTTTTTTTTTTTTTTTTTTTTTTTGCTAATCCTCATGCGAGGATATTTCCCCCTCTCTCCCCACCGCCACTGATTTTTAGAGAGGGTGGAAGGGAGGGGAAGAGACACACAGAGAGAAGCATCTACGTGAGAGAGACATCAATTGGTTGCCTCCTATACACACTCTCCGGATCGAGCCTGATGTATGTGCCCTTGACTGGAATTGAACCCGGACCCTTCAGTCTGTGGGCCAACGCTCTAGCCACTTAGCAAACCAGCTAGGGCTCCAACACCTTCTTAATAGTCAGAGTCTTCAACTTCCAAACCTTCCTAAAGCTTTAAAAAACAACATATCACTTCTGTAAAAATTCTCTTGATATCCAAATCTTTACATTACCATAATTTATTTCCTTTCTACCTATAGATTTATTTTTTAGGATTGATATTAAGTATCTAATATTTGTTTATTTCACTCTTTTTACAGTAAAATTTTGTTAGATACTTGTTTATATTTTTGTCAGAGTAAATTCTCAATTTATTTTTAATTATTTCTCTCTATAGTCTGATTTATTTAGTTTTTTCTTCTTCTTTTTTTCTCGTGATCCCAAAGGTTGAATGCCAGTCACCAAACCACAGATCCAGGAAGCTCAGAAAACACCAGGCAGGATAAACACCAAAATCACTATACTTAGCCATATCTTTTTTTTTTTTTTAAATCCTGAGCCAAGGATATTTTTCCATTGATTTTTAGAAAGAGTGAAAGGGAGAGGGAGAGACAGAGAGAAACATCGATGGGAGAGAGACACATCGATTGGTTGCCTCCTGCACCCACCCCAACCAGGGCCAGGGAACCTGCAACCGAGGTATGTGCCCTTGACTGGAATCAAACCTGGGACCCTTCAGTCCACAAGCTGATGCTCTATCCACTGAGCCAAACTGGCTAGGGCATGCCATTTTTATAGAAAGTCACAGATAAAGAAAAAAGGTCCTGAAAGAAGTTAGAGGGGGAAAAAACACACCTTGCCAATAGAGGAGTAAAACATAACAATCACATCCAACTTCTCAGTAAGCCTTGCCAGCGAGAAGAGAATGGAGTGAATTAAGTGTTGAGAGGAAAAAAACCACCAGCCTGAATTCTGTACCCTATGACATTATCCTTCAAAAGTAAATACAGTACCAACATATATAAATACATATTATCCTTTAATAGTAAATATAAATGTGACCAAAGTGCCTACATTGCAGGAGTTAACTGTACAACTATGGAAGATAGTTCTTGGTGACGTTAATTTCTGGCAGGATTGAATTTTGTGTTTATAAAATGAAGTGAAATAGAGGGGAGATATGAAAATTATGCTGGAAAAGAATGGCTGCAAAAGCTGGGAGCAAGTATAACCTGCTGTGTCCAATGGCTTCTTACCATCACATCCTTTACACTGTTGAGAAGACAGGACCAGATCTGCAGCCTGTACACTTCTCTAGCCTCGGAGGAATGCTGACTCACCCTTCTTCAGATGGAGGGGCCTGTTTGCCCTGCCTTTCTATTTCCACTCTCAGCTTCTATTCTGTTCCTTTTGCCCTTCCTTCCTCTTCTGTGTTTATCTTTCTTCTGAGACCTTTCTTTTCTATTTCCCCCCATTTCCTTAGTATTATAAGTCTCCTTTTCTTTCTATAATTTTCCCACTTCAATCTACCTATACTGTATTTCACCATAAAAACATGTAACTCATTTAAAAATTATTTTTCAAAGTACAAAGGTAGTTGGAAAAGTAAATATACACATATAATAGAAATATGTGACCTTGGCTTTTGGATAAAAACAATATTCTCTTTGCATTCCTTTATTTTTCTAGTCTATCATTATTGGCATACCCTGAATGGATGCTGGTTCATATTTACTTCTTTCATGCTTATAGACATCAGTCTTTTACTTGGAAATTTAAAACAGTTGTCAGAGTTGCAACATAGTACTTTTCAAGATGATTCTAACATCTGAGCTAACATTCATGATGTATTTCTACTTACAAATTCCATTAAGTTGAAGGCTTCAAATTCTATAAAACGAATTTTCCAACTGCCTTTAATTCTTTAACTTTAAAGTTGAGTGTATCAAATTTGCTTCAATGAAAAACATATCTAATTCTAATCTGTTTGCCATATTGTGAGGTTTCTGTTACCTCAGACAATGAAGTCACACCATATCTCAAGGACTTCTAGATTTTATAGGTTTTTATTAAAACTAACTAATGACAATTAGCTTGCTGTTACTTATTCCTTAGGAGTTTGACTTTCAAGTGAAATAGACTAGGATTATTTTTCATGTGGCAAGTAAATTTTTGTCCAAGTGATGTGAAGCAAAAGCACTCATGCTTGTTAGGGATAAAAAGACTGGCCCTGATGAGTGGGTGGATATAAGCTGGTTTGTGGGGCTTACCTAACTGGGTCTGAACACAATTTATTACACTAGTTACTAACATAACAAATGATAATTATGCATTAATCATAGTATATAAAATCATTGGATAAACTCTCCAAGACATAGCTATAGAAGTAAATATTGAGGTTTCTATTTCTAGACTGGTAGTTTTCAACTTATTTATTTTCTGATCCAATGCATCTGAGATTTAACTCTCTCCCATCAGTAACTATGGTTCATAATAGCTGAGTGTTTAGGGGGTTAGGGATTCTCTGACCGAGGGGAACACATCAGAATGGAAGAGGATATAATTCAGAGATGCCTACCTGTTGGGTAGTTTTGCCCTCTTCATCTCTCTTCCTTCACTTTGAGAATCATCATACAGGGTATTCCAAAAAATGTATACATACTTTTTTCTGATAGCTCAATTGATGTTTCTTTCTTTTCAGATTTAACCCACTGGAATTAATAATTATTCAAACTGTGTATACATTTTTGGGGACACCCTATATATCTTCACAGTTAGTTGGAGAGGACAACTAACCTGTACAAGAATGTTCATAGCAGCCTTTTTTATAATAACCCAAATCTGGAAATAACCCAGTATCTATCAGCAAGAGACTAGATAAACAACTTGTGGTATATTCATATAATGAAATGCAACTCTACAATCTAAAGGAAGGAACTAGTGATATAAACAACAATATGGATATTCAACACTGTGGATGAATTATAAAAACATTATGCTGAGCAAAAAAAAAAAAAAGACATGAAAGAGTACATGCAATTGTGTGGCTTCATTTATGTGAAGCTCAAGAAAAGGCAAAACTAATATATGGTAATAGAAATCAGAAAGTGGTTGCCTCAGGATGGAGGGTTGGAATCTACTGTAAAGGAACACGAAAGAACTTTTGGCTAAAAGAAATATTCACTCCAGATATATTGTTTGGATGGTGGTTCCATGGGTATACACAACTGTCAAAACTAATCAGACTGAACACTTAGAATCTGTGTACTGTGTACAAATTATACATACATTTATAAAAAAGGGAAAGATCTCTTTACTCTGGACTGGATAGGAGATAGTGTTACCATTTTCCCTAAACTGGTTGGGAATTAACAGCTCTCTTTAATAAAACAGAGATAGCACTTCAGCCATAGATGTGTTTATAGTACAAACTCTTAGTTATTTGATGAAAATATTACAAAATTACATTTATATAAAAAGCAGTATTCTTTGAAATTCTGGTTAGCTAATTATCTACTAATAATTAATAGTTAATATTAATATCAGTAACTACTAATACTGATAACCATGAACTTCCTGGCTTCATGGCTTTGGGAATATTATTAGCATATTATTTCTTTACCATATTTTAACAATACAATACTCCTGAAAAAAAGGCAGTCATTATGTAAGTAAATATAATAGAGCTTAATTTAAAAAATCTTGTTGACCATATAAAATGGTCAGACCATATAAAATGGAAGTTGTCCAGGAAAATTTAGAATGCTTTTTAGATTTTCAAAACTATATTTATCCAGTCATTCAACTAAGTATTTACTGAATACTGTAAACAATGTCAGGTATTGTGCTAGGCCCTGACTCTGACATTAATATAAGTTATTCTACATGTGAAGCTAAAAAGTGTTGATTCATTTCATGATAAGTGAATTTGTTCTGTGTGCCAGGAACAGAGAAGAACCAATGAAGGAGTGTGGTTCCTGCTCTCATAAAGCTCATATTCTAGTATGAGATTACAATTGTTGGAAGAGTCCTTGTGTTTCTGGGATCCTGCACTTTCTCCAGACATTCTCCTTAGGCCAGGTCCTGAGAGGAGAACTCCTAAGCTGAGCAGATGGAGAATTACTAGTAGCCAGCAGGAGTTCGGGGCTGGATGCCACCAGTCCTGAGTCACGTGGAGCCCAGCTGAGGAATGTGAGATACATCTTCAGAGCCCAGGGAACCCTCCTTGTTAGAATCTTCCTTCCCTGGAGCCTCGCTTCTTCTCAGATCCCATGCAGAAGTCCAACAAGGGGCCTTCTTGCACAGGGCTTACTTGCCAGAATTATAATTCTGGAAGCTTTCATCATTGACATGAATTAAAAGTTGTTTAAACTAAGCTCTGACACGGAGCAGAGGAAAGCTGGGAATGTTAGCCCCAAGAATGCTATGACTGAGCTGAATGGAGAGATCAGGATCTAAACGTGGGTTCTTCCATCTCTATCAGGCCTAATTTAATCAAATGAAATATCTAATTTTGGTGAAATGAAATTGCCTTAGCAAGTCAAAAAGCCAACTGTTGTGGAGCCTGGTAAAAGGCACCGCTGGATAAAGTGACACATGCTCTTGAGGCACTGCCAATAGCTCAGGTGCCATTCTTTCATCACCTCTGCTGAGCAGAAAGAATTACACATTTTGAAAAATTGTGTTTTGTCATTTTCAAAACAGAAAATCCATGAATGTTCTGGAATAAAGAAGGTATGTGATTCTAATCTTAATTTGAGATTGCAGTAAATATGAAATTCTGTTCTATAACTATATAATTGGGCATTTTAGTAGTCACAGATTCCCAAATAAATTAGATGAGTCTTTCTGAAAGACTGGTCACAAATTAAATGCACTTACTTTTTTATAGCAGCACTTTCTGGTTATTTAAGGACAGAATTGGAACAAGACTTGAGTATTAAATCGTGGTTCTGAGCTCTAAAGTTGAATGAATAGGAAAATGCCAATTCCAATTTTTAAAAAGAAATTTGCAAGTAAGTAAAATCAGAGCACAGAGAATATTACCCACACATGTAATGGAGAATCTACCACTAAAATACCTAGGCACTTGCTTTTAAAGACTTAATTATAGCAGCCCGTGGTAAAGCAGAGAAATCAAGCTTCTTGATTTCTAGGGATATTCTTATCCATGAAATCACATGTCATCTTTGCATCCTCCTCCCTTATTTGGATAAACAACAGCAAGAAGTCCATCGCCATAGATGGAGCAGGCATTAGCTCCCTACTTCCCAGGTGTCTTCCTGTCTCTCTCTTGTCTACCCTCTATTTACAGATCACTGTGGGAGGTACCCCATGAGTATATATTTCTCCTCTAGACCATCCCCACTCCCCATCTTGCTACTCAATGACAGCCCGCCCCCAAACTTTTTAAGAGACTCTAAACAACTAAGAAAGTAGCTGCAAGGCTAATTATGGCTGAAGGGCCCCTGATAAACTTCTAGGGAGTAAGGGCTACATATAGAATTGAAAGATTTCTTGGGCAAGATTATCAAGTAGGTCTCAATTTACACTCCCTCAAGTGGTGACTAAGGGTATCCCTACACCTTCATCAATGTTAGCTTGCTGATTCATTCATTCATTCATTCACTCATTCACTCACTCTACTTTATTGAGGTAAGCTTGACATCTACAAAACCATCACCACAATCTATACCACAAACATATCAGTTACATCCAGAGATTCTTCCCACCCTCTTTATTTCATTTTTAAAATTTTATTTTATTTTGTGTGTGACAACACTGAAAATAAGATTCACTCTCTCAGGGAATTTTTGGGTATATAATATGGTATTATTAAATATTTCTGTACAGTAGGTCTCTAGGACTAAATCATCTCTGGCTTAACTATTTTTAATTTGCTAATTTGAAAGGTGGAAGTGGTACTTTATTGGTATTTTAATTTGCATTTCTTTGACTATGAGTTTGGACAGTCTTTTACATGTTTATTTGTTGTTTGTAATTCTATTTTCATTGAGTGCCTACTATATTCTAGAAACTATTTTAGGTGCTATAACAGTTAATAAGACAAACACTTAGAGTTTACATTTTAGTGCAAGAAACAAATGATAAAAACAAACAAAAAACCCAATACTTTTTTTAAAAGCTAAAAATACCACTTTGTGCTATAAAAACAATAATAATAAGAAAGCAAAGGGACAGAGGAAAGAGAGCCATTATCTTTTTTTAAAAAAATATATATATTTTATTGATTTTTTACAGAGAGGAAGGGAGAGGGATAGAAAGTTAGAAACATCGATCAGCTGCCTCCTGCACACTCCCTTCTGGGGATGTGCCCGCAACCAAGGTACATGCCCTTGACCGGAATCGAACCTGGGACCCTTGAGTCCGCAGGCTGACGCTCTATCCACTGAGCTAAATGGGTTAGGGCAGGAGCCATTATCTTAGATAGAGTAGTCAAAGGGAGGTTTTATGGAGAGATGACATTTGAACAGAGACTGAACACCCAGCACAGGGAAAAGCAAGCTCAAAGCTCCCAAAGTGGGGAGATGTTTGTGTGCTTGAGGAATAGTAAGTAGGCCTGTGTGGCTGGAGGCAATAAGCAACAGGGAAGAGTGGTGGTAGCAAATGGGTTTGGAGAGATGGTAGGAGGCTGGATCATTAGGGCTTGTCTCACTGAAAATGTTTTGGTGAGTCACTGAGGGCTTGAGCAGTGGAATGTTATGATCTGACTTACACTAATCTGGTGCCATGCGAGTCACGAGTCCTGGCCCGCAAGAAGTGCTCCATGCACCTCCTGGTGACTGGTTGTTTGGTGGTTCCGCCGTTACGGTGTCACGACCACAGGCCTTTTATGATATAGATGATACTATAGTTTGCCAGTTACTTCCAATACAAATATTTTCCCACTTTTCTATTTGCGTTGGATTCAGTTTATTTTATTTTTCACATATTTACTTAAAACTAATTGCATGTAAAATCCACCAGTTATTCCCTTTGTGGCTTCTTCTATTACTTTTAAGCTTAAAAAGCCTTCCAGTAACCAGGGGCCAGATAGACACTTGTATTTTGAGTGCATGTTGACTCATTTGGAATTTATTTTAGTATGTGGTAAGATTACAAGTTTATACCTTCTTAAAAGATTTATCAGGTTTACCAGCACCACTCATGAACTCTTCCCTTGCTCACTGGTCTGTGATGTCTTTTATTTGGTTCAATTTCAATTTTAAGCTTTGAAATTACAACAGAGATGATGAAAAACCTTCTTTCCAATTGTCAAAATAATATGCTTTGTATAAGATTCTCAATGTGCTCACAAGGAAATACATAAAACAAAATCAACATTCTTCAGAAGAAAAATGCAGGGACAAAAAGCTAATAAAAGAAAGATAAGCCGAAACCGGTTTGGCTCAGTGGATAGAGCGTCGGCCTGCGGACTGAAAGGTCCCAGGTTCGATTCCGGTCAAGGGCATGTACCTGGGTTGCGGGCACATCCCCAGTGGGAGATGTGCAGGAGGCAGCTGATCGATGTTTCTCTCTCATCGATGTTTCTAACTCTCTATCTCTCTCCCTTCCTCTCTGTAAAAAAATCAATAAAATATATTAAAAAAGAAAGAAAGAAAGATAGAACATGAAGGGGAGAAAATAAAGGGCACAGTCCATTTCCTTTTTGAAAAAAAAGTACATGTTGAAAAATGTGAAACAAGAATACACGTATACATACAACAAATATGTTAAGTACCTTCCCAATGTTAGGCATTGCCCTAGATGCCATTAAGTGGTAAGGATAGGGGCTTAGATTTTAGTAGGGAAGTTGGGGACTGAGCCCATAACCTGGGCATGTGCCCTGACTGGGAATCAAACTATGACCTCCTGGTTCATAGGTTGATGTCAACCACTGAGCCACACCAGCGGGGCTATATTGTTCTTTTAAACATAACAAAACTAAATACTTGACATAACATAACAAAAGGAAATACAAGAGACCAGACTGTAAGATACTTGAGGACAGGGGTTTTTGTCAGGTTTGCTCACTGCGTATCTCCAATGCCTAGCATAATGAGAGTCTGGAACTCATTAAAAATTTGTTAAATAAAAGGAACAAAGCGACTACAGGGAATAGCCTTTTATTGGCGAAATAAGAGTCAGATGAAATGAACATTCAGAAAAGGGCTTCAGAGAAGCCTCATGGGCTATAAAACTGGTCTCATAATTACATTGCATTGTACGTCAAAATCAAGGATGGGTAATTTAAAAGTAACATTACACTAACACAGGGTTCAAAATACAATGTTAAATTTAGCCACTTCCTTGTAAACTTCTTGTCATCACTTTGACTATGAGTTTCTATGTGGCAGGAATTATGTCTTCTTTTCAACTCTCCAAGTAAGAGAACACGCTGTGTGTGCGTCCTACATGGTATATATTTACGCTGTTGGAGGCCTACTGAAGAAATGCTAGCACACAGGCAAAGTACTCAAGGAAGAAAATGGGGACAACTTGGCAGCATTTATCATTACTAACACTTCAGTCTCCTAGAGTAAACTTTGAAATTACATTCTAATTTGAGATGGTTCTGGTTTGACAAGTTAACCCTTGAGACATCTGAGTACAGTATTATGAAAGAACAAAACTGTTCATCAACCCTTTATGCCACTGTTAATTTCTTTTAAAAGTAGGATTTTAATGTTTTTTAATTCCTACAGTGACCCTTAAAATTTCTATGTATGTAATCACGAATGCACACACAAGATGCATTTATAAGCTTATTGTGTAGTTCCAAAGACAGTTGGGAAAATCAATTTTAATTTTGTTACTGAAATAATTTAAAAATATATTATAGAACTGCCTCTTTTCAATCAACAGCAAGGATCTAGAAAAAGATTATACAAGTAGGCACACTTTATTTAGGTTTATTAGTGTTAGAAAAATGAAGTTGCCTAACTTCAAACTGAAATAAGCCCTCTTATATTTTGTTTTTCATCTCACCACTGGCATCAATGTATATTACTTTCTTATGTCTTTAAAGAAACTCAGATTAAAAAACTTGGCTCATTTATTTAACAAGATTCATTATATGCATTAACAATTGAGATGCCCCAAACTGGAAAATTATTTTCAGAAAATGTGCAATATTTCCTGATGATCTCCGAGAATATCTTTGTGACTTAAAACTTTAATCAAAGAAAGAGGACTTACCGGCTTTTATTCATAAGGTCTGCTCCCCGTGCTTTGTAATAATCTAAATTTGGATGGAATTGATAAGTCACTGGTCTTGGATTTCTCTATAGAAAAAAAAAGAATAAATTAAAATGTATATAGCTGTTTAAATTATACATTAACATATGAAAGGATAAAATAATTGTTTTTATATTATTTCAGAAAAAAATACATAAAATAATGAAGTTTAATAATTAGTGTGCTTGCGTTTCGCTTTTATTGTTGAAGTTTTGCCTTAACTGATCTTAGTCCTGACTAAAGACTGAAATTGTTTTAATAGATTTTTTCTTTTAAAAGTTTTTTTTTAATTGATTTTTTTAGAGAGAGGAAGGGGGAGAGTAGAGAGCAAGAGAGCAAAAGAGCGAGAGACAGAGGAGAGAAACATCGATCAGCTGCTTCTCCCATGCTCCCTGACCAGGGAGTGAACTCACAACCTTTTGGTGTATGGGACAACACTCCAAGCAACTAAGCCACACCAGCCAAGGCTGATATATTTTTCTTTACTTGTCTCATAGTTCACATAAATTTCTTCCTGTTAGATTTATTTTTTTATGATTTTGATTAATTCATTATGACTTTCCAAAACACAGTAAGTTAAAATTACAACAAAACTGAAAAATTATATGAGATTTAACAGAAACACAATCTATGCTAATGGACCAAGAGATACAAAGTGTCAAGAAAGCTGCATTTTAGATAAAGATCTTTTTTGATACCCAGAATACTAAATTTGCCCACTAGATGGCACACCGAGTCTTCCTTCTCCTAAAATGAATAAACTATTTCAAGAATCCAGCAATTCTTTTAAAGTTAGCAATTTCTATGTCATCTATTCTTATAAACGAGTTTAATAAGTACCCATGTGGTGGAAATATTAGCAGAGTACCATCACGATACAAAAGCAAAATGACCAACAAGCATACATTTATATAAAAGAAGCAATACACTGTCCTTTCTGGTATTTAATATTATTTATAATCACTATAGAAATGTCCTTGAATCATAGATCGGGTGTGTCTAAATATTTTGCTATTAATTTAATGTGTCTATTATTTAAATGTATCCAGTTCCTTATAGACACAAAATTTAAAAAGTTTAATTTTTCTTAAAAATTCACCTAGTTTATAAAAATGTAACATGTTAATAAAGCATTACTTAAATATCATCATCTCCAAAATGTTAAATCACATATTTTTATTTAAAATTTAAAAATCCTTATAAATAAATGTGTTCCAATGTTCACCTGAGCATATAATTCAAGTTAATACTTAGGATTTTGAACCAGAAGATGCCTTGTCCTTTAAGAGATTTATCTAGGCATAGAAAGGTTGCATTTTATCTTAATAAAAAATTACCAATATGTTTTGATATCAATCCTTGGAGACAAAATCCTGAGGCACTGATACTTGCATGTAGGTGGAGGTATGTAATTGCTAAGGTTAAACAGTTTGAAATTCATCAAGCTAACAAGCTGCATCTTAATGGCCATGATGGACCTTTTCTTTTTCTGCTGAAAAGAGAATATTTGCACAGCTCAACCCTTTCATAGCTCCTCCAAGTCAGCCCTAATCATCTAACAAAAACGACAATCCCTTGATTTAGCTCCAGCTCCTACGCCACTGGTTTGGTATTCAGCACACAGTTCTAAAATAATCAAATCTGAATTGCCTTGATGAAGATAACGGATGCTTGCTTCCATGGCTACCATACCATTAAGTCTAACAGTGCAACTTCTCTCTCTCTCAAGGAATCACATAGGTTTCCTTGCCGTAGCTGATGACAACCTGGACCCAATATAATGGGAAAATAAAATAGAGGCTGAAGCTACTGGCAGATTGTTAGTGCATTCATGACTTATTTCAAAAATTAACTTCCGCAGGACCATCACTCATGACTAATTTGGTTCTTTATTCTCAGTACCTGGAAATACATTTTGTTTTGACTAATATAAAAGACTTTTCTTCTCTGACTTCCAACAAACTAACAAAGGATTATGTTACTTTTTGCTAGAAAACAATGAAAGAGGGGATTGCACAGAACAATTTCTTGAAACATCTTTATAAGAAATGACAAGCAATTCAAGACCGAAGTGCTGATCTATCTAAGCACTTAAAGCCATTATTAGGAATAATGATCTAACTTGAACACATGAGTGAGGCTCAAGTATTGCTTTCACGAAGGCCTATTTAAATTCCTGGGAGACTTACTAGTATCAAAGGAAGAGGCAGTTTAAAGTACCAGTATATTGGGACTTAAAAAAAAAAAAAGAAATCAAAAGAGGATGTTGAAAAACAGCATTTCAAATGTAAGAAAATAAAATCAGAGGTTCCAGTTAAAAGTTACTCAATAGAGTTTTCTGTCTGAGATGATGATGCTGTTACTAAGGCATTAAGAATGTAGACAGATAGATGGTCTAGGCGAGCACTGCCCAACAGAAAGACAATGCAGGTCAGGAACGCAAGCTTCATATTTAAAATTACCTAGCAACCACATTAAAAAGAGAAAAAAGAAATGAGTGAATTTAAATGTAACAATATATTTTATTTAATTCAGTATATCTAAAATATTGTCATTTTAACATGTAATCGTTATAAAAATTATTGAGCCATTTCAGATTCTTTCTTTTGCACAAAGTCTTTGAAATCCAGTGTATATTTTATATTTATAGCACATTTCAATTTGAACTCGTCACACTTCAAGTGCTCATTTTACATGTGGCTTGTGGCTTGCAATGGACAGGACAGACTAAATGACTGACATGTGTAAACCAATGTGTGGCTATCAAAATCAATATATGCATATAGACATGAATAAAAAGGGCACAATATACTTTTGACACTAAGATTCAGTACTGACTGTACTTCAACATACCTATAGTTCTTCTCTTTTAATTAAATTAGCTTAATCTCATCTAAATAAGGTCTTAGAAAGTCAGAAAACTTGGAACAATATAATCTCACACAGCTACTGTGTACCAAAATACAATGGTTTCTTTAGGGGAATGAGATCAAATGAGCAGAATTCTAACTTTATGCAACTGAAACATTTTAAAAGTAAAGAGAAATTTGTTTTTCTTATTTTGAAGGATATTTTCCAAAGAGAATTTTATAGAACCACAACAGTTTTGACTTAATTTTTAAAGACCTAGAACTTCCTCTAAAATATAGGAGCCACTAGAATTCTCTGCTCTACTCTGCACTGGAAGTTTGCAGATCAGACTGCAACCCCCGCACCCATCCACCCCCGCCACCCTTACCCCCCTGGTGCAACTCTGTATGTAAGAAAGAGCAGACTGCGGAACTTCTCATTGTGCAGAACATGTGATGTCAACAACTTTAATATTATGCCTTTGCCTGGATTGGAATAGTCCATACTTAATTAAAACCCATTTTCACACAGTCATGATTTCAACTATTATAAGCTTTTCCAAACCAATGTACATTTGAAAAATCCTTTTGTTTCAGTGAATTTTTCTTTGATAGAAAGATGGCAAAATGGTAATCCTATCTTAGGTCTGTACACAGAGAAATGCCAATTATGCCCCATGATCTGGGAAGTCTATGTAACCATACATGAAGATATGAAATCACAAATCCAGTCTACCTTGGCTTACCACTCCTTTCCTAGATTAACCCAGATGGACTGGAAATGAATCTACAAGATTGCAGCTGGTTAACTTCCCAAGTACCATTCCATTCTTCTCTGTTAACAAGCTGGTGGAGGAGCTCTCCTTGAAGCTGTGTATTCAGCGTTTTTTTTTATGGTAATCCTAAAGGCCCGGTGCACGACATTCGTGCACTCGGGGGGGGGGGGGGGTCCCTCAGCCCTGCCTGCGCCCTCTCACAGTCTGGGAGCCCTCGGGAATGTCCGAGTGATGGCTTAGGCCTGCTCCCGCCACTGCTGCTGTGTTCACCAGCTGTGAGCCTGGCTCAGGGCTTCTGGCTGAGTGGCGCTCCCCCTGTGGGAGGGCACTGACCATCAGGGGGCAGCTTCCACGTTGAGCCTCTGCCCTCTGGTGGTCAGTGCGAGTCCAAGTGACCAGTCGTTCTGCAATTTGGTCAATTTGCATATTGCCCTTTTATTACATAGGATAAGAAGAATGCTGAAATTTCCACCCATGGCATGGAAAGGCTGCATTTTTGGGAAGCATCTTGAAGCTTTGTGGACAAAATGACTTACAGAGAGTGCTAGAAACAAGTGTCCTAGAGGGAACTGTATGGAAAAACAAAAGAAAAGAAAGACCATGCTGTATTTCTGAATTTCTAAAAACACTTTTGTTAATTTGGCAAGATCACAAAATCAATTTACAAATAGTACTGAAATGATAGCATTCAATGTAAGGGATAAAACTTATTGACAGCTATCTAATCTCGCTGGTATAGTTAACGTTCTTCACTTCTAGTCTATGCTATGATAGTAAACTTGCTCCTTACTGTCATTTCAGGTAAAACACACACTCTGTCCCTTGCCAGGTGTGACTTTTGATGGTGGACAACTCCTCTCTGCTCTACTCTGCACTGGCAGTCTATAGATGAGCACATAACCCCTCCCCCTGCCCCTCCTCCCTCCCCCCCACACCGGTTCTATTTTAGTATTTTAAGCTCAAATTCAGCTTGTTGTAGTAGTATACAAATATTTAAATGCTAACCCACACTAACTACACGATACTACAAGTAGTACAATTAACTACAAGATGGTACGTGCAATTTTCCTTGTTCTAAGGCTGGTGAAATCAAGCACATCCAACAAAGGGCATTACAAACAATACTTTCCAGATTGATCCCCTAACTCCTGACCCTCCCTTGTAGATGACTGCCTCCTTTTGAATCGTCATATGGAACTCCAGAAGGAAGTTCATCTAAAGTGCTCATTCTGTTTTGAACAGCATGGACCCTTTCAAACGGCTGGCTATTTATACACACAGGTAGAACGGAAAAGAGCCAAAGAAAAGCAATTCCAGTGATCCCTGCTCTGATTTATGAATGTGCCAGAAGGAGTTAAAGAAGAGTTAAAGTTATATGTTAAAACAAAGAGACTAGGTAAACATAGCTCGCCCATCTGCTTTAAAGGCCCAGAATGCCTGGTGGGGGAGGCAGGGGATCAGGAGTCTGTGAGCCTCCTGCTCAGATCCCTGCTCCACCCACTACTAGCTGATGAGCCACTGAGAGGAGTCAGTTACTCTCCCATCTCCAGTTTCCTCATATGCAAAACTGCAGTAAGGATGAAATGAGACAATGAACGCTCAGTGTACAGCACAGTGCTGGGCACTGGATGCAAATGAATGAGATGGAAGCTATGATTACCTTCTGATACCACCGAGCACTGACAAACAGACCTTTATTTTGGGAGCAGATCTGACAGTTTAATAACTTAAAACCTATAACATTTAGGAAGAGAAGGTGATGTTTCATACCTCTGATAATCATTCTTAAATTTAGGATAGATTCTTCTAAACAATACATTTAAAAAGCAAAAACACATAGGAAAATATATCATGCACACTGGATCTCATATGGAAGGAAGGCTGTCTTATTTCTGAGTATATACATTTATAAATTTTTAAGAAATTGTAAAACCATACTATGCCATTACTGCACATTTGCTTGCCAGCTCATGTGATTACAATAATTAAAGTGATTTTCTGCAATATGTCCAAATTATTATCATTTTTATAGTTTATTGGTCACGATTCTTACATTAAATTAAAATGATACAGTTCCTGTAGCACTTAATAGAAAATATTGATTTAGATTTACAATATTGTGTATGTTTGATATGAAGGAAAGAAAATATTTGACAAATGAAGAATTACTCAGTTTTCTTTCCCCTAATATTTTGCTACCAACCCTTAATTTTTAGCATGCCAGAATAGGAAAGGGGAAAAAATATGGCTCAGAAGGCGAAACGGCACTGTAAAAACACGTCGAACGTTTCTCTTTGATGAAAAATGAGACTCTTATTTTAGTGAATATGTTATTGCCTCAATGCTGGGGGAAAAGCAACCGTCATTAGAAAAACGAATTGCTCAGCTGTTTATAAGCAAAAAGCTCTGGGGGAATTTCTCAGGACCCCAAAGGCAAAGCATTACAGGGTTATGCAAACATATGTTGCAGGTGTTTTAGGGGAGACAGGTGGGCAAGCCTCCGCCATGGAAGAGGAGTTAGTTTAATACGCTGTAACGGGAACGAGATAACCTGAATGCATCCAAGTGCAGCGATGCCGCGGCACCAGCGCGCTGAGCGGGAGAGCAAAACTCTCCCGAAAATAATTACCTTGTTAGTGCCAAGCTAACGGAAATTTTCCCATCTTATAGTTTTATAGAAAACAAACACTGCCAATTACTTTTAAAAAAACACACCAAAAAACTAAAGGTATTTGAAACCTGGAACAAAGAACAGCCTGAAATAGCGATAATTATCCAGAAAAGATAAGGATGAAGTATTGTTGCTTTTATTTAAACAAATATTCCTAAGGAGACAGTTTGTTGTAATATCCCCTGTTTGGTTCACTAGGCAACATTAGATTTATCATAATTCTCCTAAAGCCTAAGATATTTCTATATTAAAATGCTAATTTTGTCTTTTCTTTTGCCTGTAATTAAAGCTGGGGAAATTTGTGATCTGATATTCTCTGATTGCTAGAGGGTCCACAAAGGTCTCACCATCGCTGTTTCTTATTGCCACACACTGCCCTCTTCATTAAAATTAGATACAGGGACACAGTGGATCAAAAGGCAGACATTATAATCCTAAATGCTCACAAAGCTCCCATTTTAAAATATACACAAAATAACTGGTATTATCTGGATATTGCTGTCAAACCTAGACTTGTATTTTATTTCCTTCCTCATTGATCTGAGTTGATTTTGTTCTTATATTATTCCTGTTATTGAGAAAATACTTATTTACTATACATATTTATGTATAACAGTATATTGATCCATACCTTCCTTATCTAAACCACTTTTTTAAACAATCCATACCATGAATTAAATACCAAATATTTAGTATTAAAAAAGCTCAGAAAACATCAGATATGGAAAATTAAAACCTAGCTTGATTTTTTTACAATATTCCAAAATCCAAAATGTGGATACAAATTATTCATCAAGTGAACACAGATCTTCACACACACACAAAAAAAAATCTCTGTAGCAAGGTTGTAAATTAGAATATTATTCCAGTACCAGGTTTAAAATGACCTTCGGTATAGTAATAATTCCCATTTTGACAAGAAGTATATAGCAATTGGCAGAAAAATTCAAGTATTTCAATTTTTGCATCTACAGATAAAAAAAACACACATTTTAAAGGCCTACAAGAAGTTTTTTAAAAAGCAAAAGATTGTTAAATGGGTAAAGACCCAGACAAAACCTCTGAAGCCACGCCAGCCTCATTTTACATACCGAATAAGCCCAATTCCCTGAAGTGACATCTCCCTCTCTACCCTGGCAAGCCGAGATCTCAGATGGCAGAGAAGCATTTTAAACCACCTGTGCGTTATGCTCGACTGTAGCTTCACACAATAAATAGACACCAACAGAGAAATAAAATTCTTTTCCTTTTCCTAATGTATTTATATTATTGAACTTAGCATGCAGGAGGATGCCAGATGAACATGCCCCTCAATATATGGGAAGTAATTTAGGCCAATACATTTTCTTTGTTACTAATACTGGTCCTAGAACACTCCTTTTAGATGGTTGGTTAGCTCTTTTCAGCATTACTGAACTCTTCACCCTTTTCCTTCCTGAAATGTTAGCAGATGGGAAGGGGAAGCCTTACTTTATAGAAATCTAGGAAACCCATTTGTCTTTTCCTAGGACTGGTTCCCAACTCCCAATAATATAAAGGTAAAAGGAAAGAGGTGATCACAAAAACTGTTCCTAAATACTCCAATTTGATATACAAATTATGTTGTAATTTTTTTATTGTTGGAAATGTTAAAAATAAGTTTAAACAAAATGTCACCAAAATAGAAGCAACTGAAAAAATTGTTTTAGGATATCTGAATCACCAAGAATAAGTCTATGTGACCCCATGGGACCCAGAATCCTGGTTTGAAGAATTTAGCCCCGTCTTCTTTCCTTTCATTACCTGCTTTCGTAACTGCCAAGGCAACAAATACTAAGCTGCTGCACATTGAGGCCTGGTAAAAGAAAACCATGCACAGTCACACTTCTAATGCAATTTTCTGAGTAATTCCAATAAAACATCTTGGAATTAAAAATTCATTCATCATATAAATACACTCTTACTAAGGTCATACACTTACACTGTGTGTTGTTTTTTGTGTGTGGTGGTTTCTAGCATAACAATGAAGGATCAGTACTGAACTTTTGAAATATCTAAGTGAAGAGAGAAATGAGAAAACAAACATAAATAACACACACATTTTCTTGAGTGAGATCACTGAGAAGATGGATGCTGCCTTCCTTGATTTTTTAATTCTAGATTTCATATATCATTGTTAAAAAGAACACTGATATCAGGTGTTTTATTTCTCTAAAGCTTAGGTAGTACTGTAAAAATTTTTCTTTTTGATCAATAACTCTTAAAAACTGATTTTAGTCAGAGAGAGAGAGAGGGAGAGAGAGAGAGAGAAACATTAATGTGAGAGAGAAACTCAATTGGTTGCCTCCTGTACATGCTCTGACCAGGGTTGGAACCTGCAACTGGGCCAAGTGCCCTGACTGGGAATCGAACCCATCACCTTTCAGTGTGTGGGATGATGCTCCAACCAACTGAGGCACCTGGCCAGGGCTTTACTCAGTAACTTAAAAGCAAAACCCCCTGAATATCTGGTGTTAACAACTGGCACATGAATTGCATGCTGCTCATGTAATATCTACATTAGGTGTTCTTAATCTTTTTGTGCCACAGACTACTCTGCTTCCTGTGAAGACTTTGGCCTCCTTTTTCAGAATAATGTGTTTAAATGCACAAAATAAAATACATTGGGTTATAAAGAAAACAAATTGTACTGAAATAGAGCAATCAAAATATTGAACAAATTTCTAATGGTGATATGTGCTTTTTTATTAATGTATTAAATAAGATATAGTGGCTGGTCTAATCATTACTATAATTTAGCAGTAGTGATGAATGTAAAAATGGTATTTCAAGATATCTTCATCAACTCTAATGTGATATAAAATATCTGTGATTGCTATTAGTGGAAATGTTTCAGGTGCTGCTGATAATATTGCAGTTTGTTGCTTTCATCCATCTTTGATATAAATATTAAATTTTAGTAAGGGTTTAGTGAAAATAAAGATGTAAATGTTACCCATCCAAGTTTTTAGGGCTCCCCCCCTCAAATTCCATTCATAGACCTTCTGGGGGCCTTTTATCAGAAACCTGAAAGGTGGTTTTGGATAACAACTTTCCTCTTGGGAAGGTAGACTTTTATAGGTACCACTGTCCTAGTTTATTAACCCATTTGCTGTATAAATGTGCACAGGGGTGATAGTCAAAATATAAAACAACTGCTCTAGCACAGACAGGTACCAGTCAGGGCTGACAGGACCCAGGAGGAAATGCCGGAAGAGCTCCCACTGTGCCAGGCTCTGACCTTCAGATGCTGGGTTTCTTTACATACTGATAGAGAAGTACCTGTTAAGGCTTTGGCCTAGGTAGCCTCCAGTACCTTATCTGAATGAATGAGAAGTGTGGCTAGGTGGGCGATGAGGATGAGGATGGTGGGGGAATGCTCAATCACAGGGACGCAAGCTGTCTGCCTCTGGAGAGCCCACTTTTTCTGTTCTAACTTCTTGGAGAAGGTTTCCATTGCTGTGGGACAGCTGATGGCAACCAGATTTGTAGAGGGACGCTCCAATACTAGTAAGTGGGGCTGTCCACTCAGCACTTTTTCTAAGTTGCTGAACTTTCTTAGTTTGCAGCCAGAAATGCTTCAAGAAAATAACTCTCTTCTAAGAAGTCAGTTTTTCTGAAGAATCAAATCAGTTGAAATCCAGGATCCCTCTGGTTGGAACTTTGAAGGAGTGAGAAGAAAGGGGGCTGCATACTTTGTAGTGACTCAGAAAGAAGAATGAGAAGGTGATAAATAATCATCACATCTAGGTTAACACATTGCGGACCAGTAGTTTTATTGCTAGCTTTACCCAGTGGCTAGATAAGTTTCTAATGAACGAGTTCAAAAAACGTTTTACAAAAATGTTAAAGGCATGCTTTAAAATTAAATACCCATTGCATTTTGAAGTTATTTATTACATGTTCTTTATAAAGTATGATACTTTGTAAAACACTGTGTAATATGAAGCGAAAATTCTCATGATCCATCTGCAATGTGTTAAGAGGAATCTTTGGAGGTCATTACTTTCCCTCGTTAGTCTGTATGGAAGTACAGAGCACTTATTTCCTGGTGGACACTATTTAAAACACCCATGAGAGAGATGACATTAAATGAAAGGGGTAAAAAGGTAATGTACAGAACAGCATACAAAGTATAATTATTTTTATGTAAATTATAAAAAAAATTAAAAAATAGTTTGCAGAAATTGACAGAGTGATCTTAAAATTCATATGGGAAGGCAAGTGACTCAGATTCTCTTGAAAAAGGTAAATCAAGCTCATGAATTCATAATTCTGATTTCAAAACTTAGTACAAAGCTATAGTAATCACGACAGTGTGGTACTAGCATTAAGGACAGACATTAGATCAATGGAATAAAATTGACAGTCCAGAAATAAATCCTCATATTTATGGTTAGTTAAGTTTTGACAAATGGGCAAGAAAATTCAATGGGGTAAGGGATAGTCTCTTTAACAAACACAATTGGATATCCACATGCAAAAGAATGACTTTGGACCCCTATTTCACACCACACACAAAATTAACTCAAAGTGGATCACAGCCCTAAATGCAAGAGCTAAAGCTATCAAACTATTAGAAGAAAACAGGAGTAAATCTTTGCAATCTTGGATTAGCAATGATTTCATAGATATGACAGCAAAAGTACAAGTAATTAAAGAGGAGACTGATTAGTTAGATTTCATAGAAATTAAAAATATTTTGTGCTTCAAAGGACACAGTTAAGAAAGTGAAGATGATCTACATAGGATTGAAAATATTTGCAAATCATGTTTCAGATAAGTCTTATATTCAGAAATGTAAAAAAACTTTTATAACTCAATAATACAATGACAAATAACTCAATTAAAAATGCACAAAGATCCGAAGAGGCCTTTCTCCAACGAACATGTATAAATAGCCCATAAGCACATGAAAAGATGTTTAACATAATTAGTCATCAGGGAAATCCAAATCAAAACCATAATGAGATACCATTTCATAACCATTAGAATTGCTACAATAAAAATGACAGATATAACAAGTGTTGGCAAAAACATGGGGAAATCTGAGTCCTCATACATTGCTGGTGGGAATGTAAAATGGTGCAACCACTTTGCAGAGCAGTTTGACAATTCCTTAAATGTTGAACGTAGAGTTACAATATGACTAAGTGATTCTACTGCTACCTATGGACGTATCTCCAGACTTTGGGTAAGCTGTTCCCTCATGTTACAGGTGTTTACTCACTATTCTCTGCTGACCGAAATGCTTCTCATTCTTAGTTCAAATACATACTACCTTTGACATGAAGCCTTTTGTGAATTTCTAGTTACTCTATTACCTCTACTCTGACAACATGCTAATTTCAACAGAAGTTTGCCTTTTCCATCTGGCCTTACATTGTGGTCAGTTGTATACACGTCTGTCTTGCACACAGAGTGGAAGCTCACTGAGGACGGAGCCCTGTCCAGATCAGTGTAGCTTCTCGGTCTCTAGCCACTTGTCTGGCACAGGGTATGCGTTCAGTGATTGTGTGTGAACTAGATAAACCGAAGAGCTTGCCAGCATCTGGCTCTAAAAACGTAGCTGCAGGGAAGTAGAGTGAAAATAATGTAATCTGCAGATATGCATGGAAAATGGCAGGCTCAGAGAGAAGGCATTTCTGAAATGCCCACGCAATCCCTTTCTCCATATGAGATGGGCCTAAGCCAAATAGGCTACCATTATGCCCATTTCAGAAAGAAGCTCCAAAAAGGCTAACTGGCAATACGTGTGCTCTCAGAGTTTTTCTTAATAAACAGAATCCTAACTCCTGTATCCAGTCATATACGACTGTGATCACAATTCAGGTAACGAAAATGGAAAGAACAGTGAGTGGTGACACAAGCAGCCTGTTCCAGCAGGGAAATCAGTGAGCAGAGAGCAGGAGGGTTGACCATGACTATCTGACCACCCCTGCTTGATGGGTTATCTCACAAAGGAGCAGCTGGTTAAGTGGATGTGGATGGCACCCTGCTTTATAAAGTAAACACAGGCAATGTAATTAACGTTTCTTAATTGAGTTGAACTCCTTGTAGGCAGTATGTTGTCTGAACTTATTTTGTTCTGTTTTTGTGCTGTGTTATTGTTTCTGTTTATCTGGCTCTTCATAGGAGTTTTACAAGGAAACTGAGAGAAGCTGGATGTCATTTTAAAACCAATCAGTGCTATTTAAGTTGGATGGGAAGGAAGGTTGTGAAGATGACAGTAGGAGGAGAGGGGCAGAAAGAGCAATCCAAGCAGAGGGAGAGCACAGAACTGGGATGAAGATGATATGGAAAGAGACTTCCTTCTGCTTGTCTTCCTCCCTCCCTCCTTCCCATGAATCCTTCCATCCAAATATTTCCTGTGTCAGGCACTGTGCTAGGTACCAATGGTACAATGTTGATACAACAGTCTTTACCCTTAAGAAGCTTATTCTCAAGATCGAGACAAATAAATAATCACATCTATGTAAGACTGCTTCTGAGCTGAATGCTTAGAAAAGGAGGTGCTATGAAAGTGCATAAGAGGGTCATTTTATTTCATCAGGGAGGATTTCCCAGAGGAAGTGACATGGAATAGCAATTTGAATGAGGAGTAGTTTTTAATTATGTTTGCATTCTGGGTAGAGGGTTATGAAGAGAAGCAGGGCAGCATAGAAAGAATGAACTTACTCATTTTGTTGTTCTTAGAGTTCTCATAGTTCTATTAAAGTGTGATTTCTTTTTCTAGACTGTACTATTTAATGATTAATGATATCTAGAACCTTCACACTTTATCTGTTTATACAGTTACATAAAAAGCAATAAATATTATGTACAATAGAAAATATATGCACAATAAAATATTTAAATGAGCTAGAGATGAAACAAGCTATATTTAAATTAATTTTTATAATAATTTACTTATGTTTTTTTGTTTTTCCTAAAATATGTTGATGATGCCTGCCCACATTAGAGAGGACCAATCTTCTTTTACTTGGTCTACTGATTCAAATGCTAACCTCTTGTGGAAACAACCTCACAGACACACTCAGAAATAATGTTTTACCAGCTATCTAGGCATCCTTTAGGCCAGTTAGTGAACACATAAAATTAACCATCATATGGCTCTTCTTAAAATTTAATTGGAAGATGTTACATTTCTATATTATAAAAAATGGACTCAAACCTGATTTTATTTCATTTGGAAGATGAGTAACCAAGTTAGAAAATTCTGTTTCCATAATTTTTTAGTGTACTTTGAGAGTTTTAAATAAGTGAAACACTTAAATTGTCTTTGGCAAGAACATCACAAATGGATGAAACATTTCCAACCATTCAATTTAAAAATGTTCTTTCCATAGCATGAATTTCTTTCAAAAAGCTCTTATTTTCTCTCATTATTAAAATGTTACCATTAGCTTAAAGGGAAATTAAATGCTTCTTTTTTCAGCAATATTTGTATGGTACTATATTATCAGCAGCTATTTGTCATCAAAACAGAGGTAAGCGAATTTGAAATGTTTATTTTTTTAAAAAAGAAATTATATTTGGCAACTCTTTTCAGCACATTAGCAGCAGATATCTAGTGAACCCACAATAGATGTTCACAGCTCCTGGCATCTCTTTGGTATGGTAAACATGCCATCATTTAATAATATAAGCCATAATCTACTTAACTGGGCATAGGGAAATGTCATTGAGGCACCACGTGGTGGACACAAAGGGCTACTATCAATGCTTTTGTATGGGGAAGTCTCCTCTTCCTTTAGGAGACCTTAGACTGGCTGACACATGGGCCATGTGAAGGCACCAGTGTTAATATGCACATTAAAAGGTAAAGCTGTTTTTCTTCTCTCTCTCTCTCTCTCTCTCTCTCTCTCGTTTCATTATGTTCTTCCAGTACTTCATTGCATTATCTTTGTGTAGCCACTGTGTATGCACACATTCCACACATTCTATTTCAGAAATCACCAGTTTAGAGCCAGACTTCTGTTTTCAGGTATTTACCTTTCAGTTTGTGCAGTACTTTTTTTCTCAACCTAGTGTCTGTTTCTGAAAGTGATGTCCATGGCCCACTGGTTTCAGACCAGGTACAATTACAGATTTCTGGATCCTATCGCAGAACTATTTACATTGGACTGTCTGGGAGTCTGCATTTGTCATGAGTTCCTTCAGGGGCTTCTTTGGCACACCACCGTTCAGACCTACTGCACTGCATTGCAAACACTGTGGAGAGGGAACCAGCTCCCTAATCCATTTTATCACTAGTACCTGCAATAAGCACTTGTTGAACTAAATTGTAATGATCAGGTTAATTTCTCCTCTGGCAGAGAAAATGAGGGTTTAGTTAGAGTAACTAGTTACTTTTCCCTCCCTCCTTCGTCCCTCCCTCCCTCCCTTCCTCCCTCCCTCCCTCCCTTCTTTCTTTTGTTATTATAGGAACTTGGGTAATATGAAACATACTAAAAGCATTGCCTTCTTCACTGGAACCTCTTAAATTAAATGTCTAACCATTGTGCTGTACACATGAAACTAATATAAAATAATATTGAACGTCAACTGTAATTGAAAAAAATAAAAGCACTGCTTTCATAGAGTTGATATATTGTCAGGGGAAGACGAAATAAAAAATAACATACATAAATAAATTATCTACTATGATAGAAGGTGGTAGTTGCTATGGGAAAAAAAGTAGAGCAAGGTAAGGGATCAGGAGTGCCGGGGCAGTGGGAAGTGGGGGCAGGACAGTCTGTAGGGTGATGGGGGTGCTCACTAAGATAGGATCTAAGAGAAGACTTAAAGGAGGGGAGGGAATTAGCCAAGGGGACATTCCTCTCACTCCCACAAATCCTGCTCATCCTCCTTCACAGGTTTCAACCAAGACTTCTGAGAAATTTTAGACGCTGTGGATACATGGCAGGAGCTCAGTACATTTTGGCTGAATGAATAAAAATAGCATTTTGGAGAGAGAAACATGTGGAGAAACGAAACTATAAAGTTCCTCTTCAAAACAGGAAAAACAACCAAATAAATAAAAAACTATTTCAAATCATATGAAGACACCTAAAAATGTCCCTAGCAGCATTTGAGGGCTTTACACATCAAATGCTAGAGCAAAAGCCCCCTCACAGAGCCAAGCGGCCTCCTGTGTAGCTAGGCCGACCTCACCCTTGCGGGGGCTCCGGTTCATCTGAGTGGTCCAGCCACCACCCTTCAGTATGGAAACCTAGCTTACATTTCCCAATATGCCACTCATAACAATACTTGGACGGGGTGAAGTGTACTTAAAAATTCTCCACGATAAAACATTTGGTGGTTTTGTTTTGCTTTTGTATTTTTTGGAACATATATAACTTCTTGTCTAAAGTATTTAAATAAAAGTAAATTGATTATGGTTAATTGATTATGATTAAGTTTACTGCTTGAATGTATTGATTTTAATTCCTAAGAAATCAATATATTTAAAGTTGTGAATTAGCAATACTGAATTTAATGAATATACTTAAGAAGCAATTAAAATATTTGTGGACATGACTTATATTAAAAATAATTAAGCTGTTTTTCTCTTTCATCAGTTTTAAGTTTAAAATCTTTTTGTCATAATCTGTGATTTATAACTTTCAATCAAAGTAAGAGGACCAGAAACTACTCAAAGTAGCGCCTCTTCTTTTCAAACATGCTACCACCTCATATATAATAAGGACAATAAGTGGTCAGCTAGGTTCTCATAGAATGTAGAGCTACAAATTACCTAGAGCTACAGATTACAGGCTAATTAAGGCCTTACTAGCCACCTATCCCTTTTAAAAAAACAATGAATGAACCTGAGTCAAGGCAGCAAAGGTTAAATGATTTCTCTGAGGGTAAAAGAGCCAGTCAACGTGAAACAGGACAACCACTTCATTTTTGACCTCAAGGACAGATCACATACATTTCACTGCACTGGACTGTAATACTTTAATACTTTCACATTTGGGGCCTCACATGCCTTTCAAAACACAAACACATAGAATTAATAGCTCTATAAACTTAAGTAATCTATTTAAAATAAATATTTCTCCATAAGAATCTAGATTGCTTTTACTTATAAAATATCAGATAAAAAGCAGGGGATTGGTTTGTAGATTTCATTTTGTTTATTGTTAATCAGAACAGAATTAACCATGGATTCTGGTCTCTTCTATAGTTAACCTGAGGAAAAAGAGAATGACATATACTCATGTACCTCAGATACAAGCAAAAAACCACCTTTTTTCGGTCACTAACAGGGAAAACACAAAACAAAGGATTCTTAAAGAATGGTAGTTTTCAGATAATGTTCCAGCTTTTTAGGGAAAAAAGTATGAAGAAGACAAAAGTAACACCTTCTTTCTGTAACAGAAAGTCAGATTAGAAACATATTTAAAAATGTGAATAGAACCTCCAATGGCAACATCACAAAAGTAAATAAAAGAGCACTGTGCATCCTCCTTAAAGAGTCCATCTTGCCCTAACCGGTTTGGCTCAGTGGATAGAGTGTAGGCCTGCGGACTAAAGGGTCCCAGGTTCGATTCTGGTCAAGGGCATGTACCTTGGTTGCGGGCACATCCCCAGTAGGGGGTGTGCAGGAGGCAGCTGATCGATGTTTCTCTCTCATCGATGTTTCTAACTCTCTATCCCTCTCCCTTCCTCTCTGCAAAAAATCAATAAAATGTATTTAAAAAAAAAAGAGTCCATCTGTGTGGTTCTCAGTTCCTTACTGATCAGAGAAGAGAAAAGTACAATGGCATTATTGGCACAGAGCTTTATCTAATACTGTCAACTGCCTGGTAGTAGGCTTGAGTCCATTCACGACTTTTCAATTTTGATATATGACATTTTACCAAATCCACGTGACTTTTAAAAAGTTGCATTAACAGTCAGGGGTTTGGTTTTTTTAGAATTAAAAGAGTAAAAACCTATTACCTACATATAATCTGAAATCTGACTATTCAGACTTTTTATACTTTAAAAAGGCAATATTTAATATAACTCCAAACAAAAGCCAAATCAGAATTGGCCAAGCATAAGAACATTATACAAACTACTTTCATAGTGTAGTTCTGTGTACAAGAATGACTCTGAAATGAAATTGTCTTATTTCTAGCCATTTTCTTCCATAAACAATAACAATCACAGATAAAAGGATTGCTTGCAACCTTACCAGAAATTTCTTGGGGGAACATTCTAGTCTTCAAAACAAACAGTATCTGTCAAATTCTTACTGCAAAATCTAAAATGTTAATCCATGTACTGTATTTCATTTGTAATAAGTCTTTGTGATAAGGTTAACACTTCAGCACATAACACAAATAAGAGAGCACCAAACAATGAAAATTACTCTGCTTATGTTTCCGTATTAGAATTTTATTTGCTAAAGGGTAAAAACAGATTTGCAAAATTCACAGTTAACTTAAAACAATAGTTTTAAACCTTTTATTCCTAGCCCTTACTGCCTTCAGGAAGGGAAGAACATCTGGTTATTTAAGGAACACAATATGTTCACATTTTCTATGACTTTTGTTTCTAATTGGGTCTTAAAATTTTTTTTGAATTTGAACAACTAGTTAGAACAATGTTTTTTAATCACTTCATATTTTTCAGACTGTCCTCCTTCTATCCCTCTACTTATTCAGTGGATTCTTTTTGGAAATCTGCTCAGTGGTTCTAATATGATAAAGACAAGGAAATAAGAATTAGGATTGTGGCATAGAGCTAAGTATAGAAATCATATTTATGGTGAACAGAGTACAGGATGCTACAAACAGGTATCTGACATCCAGTCTTTACATACAGCATACATTTTAAAAATTTTCATACAGTTCTTGGGCCACTTACATACCTGGCAGTTTCATTTATTACAGATACAAATAAATGTCTAATACAAATGAAGAATTGGGTGAGCAATAGCAGTAACTAGGATTCCACTATTTTTAAAACTAATGAAGCTATAGCTCTTGTTTGGAAAGGTGGGCAGAAGACCTGGGTTCAATTGCTGGCTCTGCCATTGAGCTGTGTGATCTTGAATAAGTTTTTATACTTCACCTTGATCCTCTGTGCTCATCTGCAGAAGGAGGGGCTGGATTAGACTCTCTAGGTTTTCTGCAGTTCCAAAATGTGACAGTCTAAATAAAGTAGGTTAACTACATTCTTTATTATGTCTTCCTTGTTCCATAATATTTAAAACTGGTAACAAGTTTTCAAATAATTCTGACACAGTAAATTAAGGAACCAGATGCTCTTTAAGTTCAAGTTGTAGGGTTAGCTCGCCATCTTGATAAAAATGGCAGCTGACAAATATATAATTGGCTACAACTTCTGTTTAGAATGTAGATATGGGTTCCAGAAAAATGCTAGGTGAATGGGATACACCTAGATTAGAGTCAGTATTGGAAGAGGCTTAGCATTTGAGTCAGAATTCAATTCTACCCTTATTTTCTTAACACCAAGCAGTGCAGAACACAAAGCTAAATAAAAATAAAATAAAATAAAAAAGAACAGCATCATAAGGAGAAATAATTGAAAAAAAGTCAATAAGCAAATAGCTAGAATACAAGGTGTTGTGAGGACTCATGTCCTATTTGAGCCCGAGCATGACTTTCTGGAGAAGGCAGATGGATACAGGAATCTCAGGAGAAGGTGAGTAGATGCAAGGTCATGGAGCCACTCTAGCTAGCTTGGAAGCTTACAAGGTTTTTTGGCCGTGGGAAAGCCATCTAACCTTAACTTCTCTGCATTGAGAAGCAATGAGGGAAGATAACCTGCTCTGCCTACCTCACAGCTTGTTGTGAGGACCACATTGAGCCCATCAGAGTGCTTGCAAACTGAAAGAACATGGCCCTATTATTACAGTTTACAGGCCCATTATTTCCAAAAGTCTGTTCAAATAAGAAACAGTTTCACTGTAAAGCCGGCATCACAGCTGATATAAAACAACTAAAGCTCAGTGTCTCAAGCTCTACTTGCAGAGTCTGTTCTCAACTAAGCAACTCCACTGGGATTCAGGGGCAGCAGCATGACCAAGTGCTTTTCCGAGGTTGACAATGAACCCCTAAGCTCAGAGTTCCTTGTTTATTTTTTATACGATTGAGTCTGTCAGCAGCACTCAACACTGCAGTAATGTGAAGCTGGGATATGAAAAGTGTACTTTCATGACTCAAATCTCATCTTTATACTAATTTACTTCATAGAGATTTGTGTGTTTATATACTTACTCTGATCAACTTGTATCAGGGATGATTCAAGTGTTGTGTTGTTGCTAATAATAGAAAACATTGAAGGCACTCTGATGTTTACATTTTTATGGGATATGGGTGGGGTGTGAGCACCACCTTTCCCTCTATTCCCCGCCTCAGCACAAATGGCTTCCTTTATGACTTTATAAGACATTAACTTTACTCTAAACTCTGAAATCACTTGTGGATTTCTGTAATATATATAAAGACAATATATTCCTTTTTATTGTATCTTTGTAGCACTGGACTAAATCCTGTTAGATCGTTAGAAGTCAGTTCTTATGGACAAAGGATGCTCTGGTTGGGTGGATCATTAGACACAATTGATTTCAACCACAAAAGAGAAGATCAATTCCTGCCCAATTTATTATGTCTCAGGAATATCTGTTTAAGATACTACATTTTGAACCATTATCTTAATCATGTTTTTACTTGGTAAGATCCTGAATGTAAAAGTAGGGGTTACCTTTTTTTAGATACTTATGCTATAAATTATTTTTTTCTCTTAAACCTTAGAAAGCATATTTGTTAATCCTTATAGAATGGTTTTATTATACTTGTATATTAGATATACTACACTATTGAGATAAAAGTACTCTATTAAAATCACAGATTACACTAATAACATTGACAGATTTATTGTATACAATTCTGCAATTAGAAGAGTGAATAATTCATAGTAAGAACAACCATAATTAGCTAGGGAAAAATGATCAAGATCAATAGATTTAGGTAACATATTCATTTCTACCTTCAATTAAACCAAGCAAATTACACAAGTAGATAATTCAAATAGTTATTTTTGAACTTTTCCCCACTCTGTATAACTCTAAGAATTCCTAATGCTGAGCAGACAGAATTTACCTTAAGTTTGTAGAGTAAAACTTATTGACCAGAAACCTCATTATTTTTTTAATGGATATTTTGTAATCTTGGTTATTTTTTACAAAAAAATATATACTTACACAAATTACATATAACACATATATGTAATAATATAAAATATGGAACTTTTGATTTTCATAGTCAGACTCTTAAACCTTACCAAAAAAATTGCTATCTTATATATCAGAGAAGTAATGGATTATATTTCTGATACTTAATGAAATTTTGAATAAGGGAAATGATAAAATTATGTATTTCTGCAGAAAATGGATATAGGTACAAGGAAATGAATTATTTTAAATCAATCAATTAATAGAGAATATACTCAAATGTTGAAGTCTACGACCAAAGAAAGGGCAGAAATCCCTTTGAATCAAAATGTATGTTGAACATGTTGAACATGGAGGCCCAAGTTGATCAGACAGAGCTTTGGCAATGGATCCACAAACAGACTGACTCAAAGACAGCTCGACAACTGCCAACAAGACTGTTGGTGATGCTGCCAAAGAGCCAAAGGCTGGGAATACCACCCAATGTCTGGCATTCTCCTATTCGTGTTTGAAGCTTTCTCTCTTACATTTCGTCCAATATTTTTGTTTGGCTCAAACGCATCAAAAATTCACAGATTTTTTTAGATCATTAAATGTTCTTATTTTCAAGAAATATAACATTAGTTGTAAAAGAGCACACTTTTTCTCCGAAGTGTAAAGACAATTTTGGTGACTTGCTTTAAAGTTCAACTAGAGAAATCAGCATTATAGTCTGTTGAAGTCTTTATTTTATTAGGCTACTCTTCACCCCCAAAATAAGAAATACATATTTATAATATGAAATAATTTAGTATTTCATAATTTCATAAGTTGCTATAGAACTGGTCCTTTTTCATAGCTCTGATGTCCTGGTCTTCACATGGCCCCCGAGGCTTTACTTGGATAGGCTGGCCCTCTGAGGGGTTCCAATGATAATGAAGGTGGTGATAAAGAGAAGCAAGCTCATCTACTTTCTTGCATTCTGAGGAGGGCAGGAGAACAGGACAACCTTTTAAGGGACAAGAGATGTGTGCTCCATTTAATTTGCTGCTCAGTTGCTAGGCAATGAGGTATATTAGTTTTGGCCTATAACTCTGGGCAAATTCTTTCATCAGACAATTCATCTGCCATTAGACAAATTCTCCATGAGGAATTCTTGGCATCATACAGAGACTCCAATTTTTCTGGAAAATGGGTATATCCTACTTGGGAAGCTTACCTTTGGATCTCGAAGGAACAGAGCCTTAAGGATCAGTGAGTGTACATCCCCAATCACTGGGTAATGCATCAGAAGGCCGAGACAGGTCTGGTAGTTACTAGAGATCACTAAATAAGAAGGAAAAAATAATTCAGAAGCAATATTTCTTCAGATGTTTGCATTATTGAGTAAAAATACAACAACAAGTCAAAGAAAGTAAACGAATAACCGCTTTGATAAACGGAAACGGGGAGAAGAGACCTTCACCCCATGGCCTCTGAGGCAACGTGCTGAACTGTTAACTGCAATCTAATGAACTAGCATGTAGCCTCAGGGGGTGCTGGAAGGAAAACCCTCAGACACAGATATGTGTGTGTGTTTACAATACAAGTAATCTCTGAAAGCATGCATATTTACTGCCATTTACATGGCTGTGTTTAAATGTCTCCAGTTTTGCTGCTTAGAAATTACAAAAATATCATGAATGGGAAAGAACCAGTTTAAAATTTTCATAAAATAATACTTACCCTGATTTTATGCTTCATAACTTACATGTTACATATATTCCTTTTTATATATACACATATTAAAAAATTCAAAATTTTTAAAAATGTATTTTCTTCCAATTATTTGTTTTCCTAAAGGTAACAAGAAATTTAGGGAAAATATCTAAGCAGTATTTCTTGGAGGAAAAATATCAAAATCTTCATAGATAAGCCTAACTGTGTGACTTAGATTGTCATTTAATTTTTTTTCAAATCAACCTAATTATGGGCACAATTATTAAACACATCTTTCAGGCAGGTCTATGTAAACTACTTCATTTCTTGGCCATCCATCAGCCACCCTGTCACAGTCGGGCCTAG
This sequence comes from Myotis brandtii, assembly GCF_000412655.1. Classification (NCBI taxonomy): domain Eukaryota; kingdom Metazoa; phylum Chordata; class Mammalia; order Chiroptera; family Vespertilionidae; genus Myotis; species Myotis brandtii. The sequence goes on from NW_005356674.1 coordinate 8,773,957, forward strand.
TAAGGATGTTTGTTTTGTGAGCCACACGGACATCCTCCACACCACTGTGAAGAAACTTTAGTTACAACTTCCTGTGGCTGCAACTAAACCCCTTTTATTAATCAGAGTAGTTAGTTGAAAAAGATTCCATAGGAAAACTGTGATTCAACAGAAACAACACAAATCACAAAATAAATGTTTGTGATCAGAAATACCATTGATTCTTAGATTCCCTCCCCCTTCTGTTGGAAACAGCATTTCTTGCTATAGCTTCCCATCTCTCCCTCTGCCCATGAACATTGTGGGGAAAGGAGACAGGACTGGGCAAAATGAATAATTATAATCTATGTAAGGAACCACTTTATCATCTTCATTTCCGTTGCTGATCTGACAGCTTGTAATTTCATACATCTGCTTTCATTTGTAAAGCACTCACTTATCCTACCCTTTCTATATCTGTTCAGACTCTCCTTTTCTTATTTGTTCATTTTGTCATATTCACATTCAGTTACCTATTGTCCTTTTTTCTCTAGAATTCAAAAAGCTTGGATACTAAGAACAGTATAATGTTTTCATGTACTGTCTTCTTGGAGAGCTAACAAATAAATAAAACTTAGATAATCAATTCATTTTATAACTCATAAAGTTATTCTCCCAAAAGTTACAATGGTTATATATTAGTAACTGACCCAGGAAGTATTCTTGTATCTTTTGGAAATAGTTATGGCCTTGGGATTCAAAGATGTGGGTTTGAATCCCAGGACACCATTTGAAACTTTCATTAAAGTTTCCTGAAGATTAAATGACATAATCTATGTGACTGATTTATAGCAGCTGCTTAAAACCTGTTAAAGGTAACCTCTCTGAGTTTAAGTTTAGCCATCTGGAAAACAACTTTCTCATTTAAAAAAACTATATGCCTGCCCTAACTGGTTTGGCTCAGTGGATAGAGCGTTGGCCTGCGGACTGAAAGATCCCAGGTTCGATTCCGGTCAAGGGCATGTACCTTGGTTGCGGGCACATCCCCAGTAGGAGGTGTGCAGGAGGCAGCTGATCAATGTTTCTCTCTCATTGAGGTTTCTAACTCTCTACCCTTCTCCCTTCCTCTCTGTAAAAAATCAATAAAATATATTTTAAAAAAACCCAAAACAAAACTATATGCCTACCTCATTCAATTCAATGATTATTTGTTGAGTACCTAATCCATGGCAGGCCCTATGTTAGGAGGGGGATGCAGAGATGAGCAAAACACATCCTTGCCCTGCAGAAATGTAAACTACAGGAGGGCAGATGTGCAACAATAAGAATTTATTACTACCACCATCACAAGATGACAATGAATTATTGAAGGCTTTCTGAGACCAGGCCCATTGCCAAGAACTTTATCTGCAATATCTCATTTAGTTTCTATGATAATCTTATTATAAGGGTACAAATATTATCCTTGTTTTACAGATGAGAAAAGTGATACTTGGAAAGGTTATGTCATTTGCCCAAATCGCACACCCCTTGGTGTATAAGGTCAGGTATAGTAAATATTTAGAAACAGGCACAAATTCTCATATTTAGGTATAAAATAGCACATAAAAAAATAATCATGGATTAAATATAAAACAAAAATTAAGAGCTAACAACAAAACCTTAAATTAAAGCTTTAACAATTTATTGTGCATCTCCACTGAAAATAAAGCTAATGAGTGTGTGAGTCTTGCAAGGTAACCAACCAGGCATGCAGAAGACATTAAATAAATGCAATGTGCTCTGAAAAAGTATTTGTTGAGGGCTTACTACCTGGAGGAAAAAATACATAATTACTACATGCAGTGTCTCCAACTGTTTAAAAACTTTTACTATACTAACTTTCCCAGTTACAAAATGGCAACATACAAAATGGACTTCAAAAGAACCAGACGACCAAGTGGGGGTGGGAAGTAAATCATAAGTAAAAACAAAACTTTTATTCCTTATACTCTGGGAGAAAGCCAAGTATAAAGCAGGGTCATATCCTTCTCCAAATAGAGTGATTTTCACCCAGTGTTAAGACCCTCATAAGATTCTGTCCTTGATGATCCTCATTTCTCTATGAGCTTTTGGGCACACTAATATGAAACTTTTAAATTACTTTTTTGGAAGGAGTACAATTCAGAGCAGCCATTCTTTGTCTAGTAAACGACTTCACTTAATGGTTTACACCTTTTTTTTTTAAATGTATATTTTATTGATTGTTTACAGAGAGGAAAGGAGAGGGATAGAGAGCTAGAAACATCGATGAGAGAGAAACATCGATCAGCTGCCTCCTGCACACTCCCCACTGGGGATGTGCCCGCAACCAGTACATGCCCTTGACTGGATTCGAACCCGGGACCTTTCAGTCCGCAGGCCGCTCTATCCACTGAGCCAAATCAGCCAGGGCGATTTACACCTTTAAACATACAGTTTTGCCAACTGAAAGGCAGTAAGTAAGCAAGTATCAAGAGCAGAATTATTGGTGGCCAGGGTGCAAGCATTGGAGAAAGGACCCCAAGTGGCCCCTCAGGCAGGGGTGCTAAGAAGAAATGGAGACATGGAGGGAGAAAAACAGGTGCAGGTCTTGCTTATAAAAAGGAGATTCGGAGTTTAAATTTTACTCCGCATTTGTTAGCAGTCACTGAAAGACTAGACTATACGTAATGTGATCAGATCTTTCAGAAAGATTGACACTGGCACAGGGTGATCAGTGGGAGGGAGCAAAAGAGGGACAAGAGGCAGCAGGCAGGTAAAAAGAGCACACCTGAAGTAAGAATGGGAGGAGGGGTGTAATGGGCAAAAACGCTGGAAAAATGGATAGGTCTTTGTATAAAATTAAGTTTGGGGAGTGTGTGCTTATGACAAAGAAACAGAAAAGCAATAGCAGACAAGAAGAACTTAGTAAAAATATTAACAAATTTATATAAAGCTAATTAAAGGGTAGAGCAACTTTTATTTCTTTGTGGAAGTTTGAAAGATAGCTTTTATTTTTACAAAAGTTATACATGTACTTAAAGGAGTCAAACAATTCTCTAAGTCTGGTTATAAAAACAGCCATTGCTGTCTCTTACCCCATTTCCCACTCCCAGAAGCACTGGCTTTCTTTTAGCTGATTAAAAAAACATACCTTCCATATTGTGAAAAAAGAAGATGCTAATATTACTAGCTCTTATTTTAAATGTTATCAACTGATGCCCCATCGAAGAAGACAAAGCTTTAACAAAGCTTGTCCTTAGCACTGAACTTGCTCTGACCTCCACACCCCGCAGGCATTCTTTCTCTCCCCCCATTAAGTTATATCATAATGTCATTGAGATCAACTTTTAGAGTTTTCGTTTTTATAACTAGGCAAATGTTAGCACAGTGCATCACAACTACCTTTCCTTTCTTGCACAGCCTCTGTCCTTTCCTGGAGTTTATAACAGTTTGTTTTTCATTTGCCTTGTATATGCATTTAACATTAAATTAACCTGAAATGCTCTCCTAGGCATATGAATCTCTTCAGTACTTTCCAAAATTTTAGGTATTTCATTAATTTCAAAAAGTTTCTCTTGAGGCCTCTGGCTTGCTCCCTCATCCTGGGATGTCCTTCACCTCTTGCCAGTGTTGTAATCCTTGTTTCCTAGAGTAACTAGCTTATTCCGTCTTGCTTGATTCTCTCACCTGGTGGAGCAACATCCTCCAAATGTTTTATGCACAAAACATGAGTTTATTGAAAGCTTCTCTGTTTGGAAGAGTTTCCATTGGCAACTAACAGTTTGGCTAGGTACAGAATTCCGGGTTGGAAATAACTTTTCCTTCAAACTGGGAGTACTGACTGCTGCAGAGCTTTCGGATTTCCAGTTGCAAAGCCCCCAACCTTCTAATTCCTAATCCTTTATGTGACTTGTTTTTTCTTCTCCTCTCCACTAATTGTCTGTAAATCCATGATAATGTACCTATTTTCATAATAGACCCTTTCATTTTAGAAATTCATGTTTTTCTGTTTAACTAGAAATTTCTAATTGTTTCTTTGATGATTTTCTCCCTTCTGTTTATTTTGTGTTTGTTGTTTCTTCTCTTTCTCTTTTAAAGAAATCTCATTTAGATGGAATCTCGTGGCCTGGTCCTCTAATTTGCTTTCTTATTTTCTAACTCTGTTTTATGTGCTAGTTTCTGGGACACTTTTTCAATTTTATATTCCAGCCATCTGATTTTCATCATATTTCAATTTTCAATTACATTTTCCCTTTATGTATTTTCCTAGCTCTCTGAGAAGTTTTTTCCTCCCTGCGTAGTCTCTGTGTCCTCCAGGTTACTTTTAGCCTGGTTACTTGTTTAGATATCTGCTTTCACTTTGATGTTTTCCTCAAATGGTTGGTGTTTTTTGGCTACCTGCTCATGTTTAAGAATGAGGCAGTGCCAAGGTAACTGGAAGGTAGCTACATGTGCATAGAGGGATGGGTTTATCGTAGGTCATTTCTTGGGCAATTCATGAGCCTGGATTTTTAAGTCTTTTCCCTTAGACCAGTGGTCGGCAAACTGCGGCTCATGAGCCACATGCGGCTCTTTGGCCCTTGAGTGTGGCTCTTCCACAAAATACCGACTTCTGCGCATGGGCCACAAAGTTTCAATCGCACTGTACATGCGCACCCGCACATGGTATTTTGTGGAAGAGCCACACTCAAGGGGCCAAAGAGCCGCAGTTTGCCGACCACTGCCTTAGACTGATTAGATTTCCCCAGAGAGGAGTCTCCCAAACTTCCTCCTGGAGGAAGACAGTTTGGCCTCAGTTCGGTGTTCTGCTATTTGAGATGGTAAAGAAGACCAAAGGGCTCAATATTCACTGAAATTGCCAGAGCCCCTAGTCCAGAGAACCTCTGTTTTAACATGTCCACAGCATAAATCCTGGAGGTAAAGGCTATAGATCTGAGTACAACAGCTTCTTAAATAGATGTTCAACCAGTTCTTGTTTGTTTTTGTTTTAGTCTTCACTCTTTCCCTCCTCCTACCAATTTCCAATTTCCAGAGGTTCTTAGCACTGCAAATTTCTACACTTTTCGAAATGTTATGGGTTATTTCTTTGCTTTGCCCATTATCACTTTTGTATTTAGTTATCATGGATCTGCTAAATCAGTTATGACTGATCCATCTTTTCCTGCTTCCAAAATTGCTGTAATCTCCTTCCTAAGTCTCTGTGTCTTGTGGGTTTATGCTATTTTAATGGGATTTTAGGAGCAATGGAGGTAAATGTAACATAGTCGGCAGTTAGACAGACATGAGCAGAGTAGGAATGATAAGCCAGGTACAGAAAATCACCAGGGCGAAAAGCCCCGCATGCTGAGCAATGGACAATTGTAAGATAGGACCTTACCCCCATGGTGACCTTTCCTCTTCGAGCATATCTCTGGTCTCATGCGGTTCAAACCCTTCCCTGACCTTTCCTCCCCAGGCATGTTGCTAGTCATGTGTTAGACACCCTTAGAGGAGGAACAAAGGGTCCTTCATACAAGCCCTTGCACAACCACTCCCTTAAGCATTAAGTCCTCAGGACAATGAGGTTCTGACTTGCATCAAATATTCTTAAAAACAAAACCTCGGGTCTGTTGACTCCAGAGACAGAGTTTAGATCAAACTAACTTCTAGGTCTCAGTTGTGTTTCAGCTCCAGGCCCAGGAAAGCAGTGACCAGGTGGGGTGATGCCATGGCTGATATCAGGACCCACTGTGACAACTAATGATTCTCTGACCAAAATAGTAGATACCATGACCCTGCAAGGACACACCTGGAAAGCTGATAAATATTCTACTGGGATTCTCCCGAGACTCCAGATAAAAGTCCTTAAAATGAAGGACCATCCCCCCACCCCTCGCACGCCCTTGCCTCTTCCCACCTCCTTTCCCCAGAGTGCTCTCTTTCTCTCTCTCTTGAGCATGCCCACACCTTTCCCCACTTTCTCTTCCCTCAAGGTACCTTTGCTTTCTTTCCCCTGAGCTCCAAGGGCCATTTTTTTGCCTTTGTAATTTGTTTCCTAAGCCCACACAGCCCAGCTGGCTCTCTTCTTTCACAACTCATGTCTTGTACCTCTGTGACTTTCTAAATAAACTTCTGCTTGTATCTGGGCCTAGGCTCTGAATTCTTTCGTAGCCAAAACTCAAGGATCAAGGTCTAACATCTGGTGCAATTCACTGTTAACAAATGCATCTCATATCTGATATCCTCAATCACTTCTTTTATAATGTTTCTACTCAGCACCTAGGCAGGTGAATTAAAGGGGAAGGATGTAGGTAGGAGGCAATTGGGTGGATAAACTTGCGGAAGTAAATAGTCAGAAAGCCCAAGATTACCATCTCCTTTTCTCGAATCATCAAAAAGAATAGCTCCAGTCAATGTGCAAGACTGTTCACATTCTCTTTTGGAAGCAACAGATGGACATGGCATCTTGAGCATTCCTGGGTAAGATTACAGTGGCACATTAATTTTGTAGCTCTGGGTCCTTGGGCCTTTGAACTCTGGGACTTAGACCATTGCCCCCCTGGTTCTTAGGCCTTCAGACTTGGATTGAATTACACTATTGGCATTCCTGGTTCTCCAGCTTGCAGATGGCCTATTGTGGGACTTCTAGGCCTCCATAATTATGTAAGCCAATTCATATAACAAATCTTCTCATATACATGATTCATTTTCTCTGGAAAGCCCTAATACAAAAGGCTTCACCTGACAGGCCTCACAGGGGAAAACTGTCCTCCCCACACCAGATGGTGCACAGCCAGCACATTGTGGTCTCTCAAAGGAGCTGCAATCAAGGTCTTAGGACAACGTAGCTGGTCATGATCTTTCACATGTTTCTATTCCTAGTCCTAGTGCTTTCATGCCTAGACTTCTTTATCTGAGGCTTTGGTAGAGATCTTCAAAGGCACCTTTTGCCAATACCTCTTACAGGGGTAGGAGACGGGAATTCTGAAGATACCTTTCCTCATTTGACTTAGTACCAGTATTTTTTCACTCCTAGCACCCTGTTCTGATACCCCCACCACCTCGAGGTTCATAAAACTGCCAAAGTCTTTTGTTCAGTGCTTCCTAAACAGTGAGACGACCTCGCATCTGTGCTGATCCACTTGATCTTTGACCAAAGTGCCGTTTCATGGGTGAAATGGAACAGAGGGAATTTACATTTTCTCCAGAGTTTGACCCTTGCTTGTACCACCTTAATAAGTGATTAGAGGCTTAACCTTTCACTTTTGACTTGTTGCTTTAATTAGCTACTCTGACACCTAAAAGCTCAGCTCTCTCCCGCCCAGCCAAGCTGAGCTCCTGGCATTTACCATATAATCAAGCAATTGTGCTCCTTGGTATTTACCCAATTGTAATGAAAACTTGTAGCCACACAAAAAATTGCACACTGATATTTACAGCAGCCTTATTCATAGCTGCCAAAACTTGGAAGCAACCAAGATGGCCTTTAGAAAGTAAGTGGATAAATAAACTCTGATATATCCAGACAATGGAATATTATTCAACACTAAAAAGAAACCAGCTATGAAACCTTGAAAAGACATGGAGATAAATGCATCTTACTAAGTGAAAGAATTTAACCTGAAAGGCTACATATGGTATGAGTTCAACTATATGAAATTCTGGAAAAAGTAAAACTATGGAGACAATGAAAAGTTCTGTAATTGGGCTAGAGGGAGGGAGGAATGGATGAACAGCCAGAGCACAGAGGACTTTTAAGGACAGAGAAACTACTCTGTATGACACTATAATGGGGGGTGCATGTCATCATACATTTATCCAAACTCACAGAATGTACAGCCATCAGGAGTGAGCCATGAGGTAAACTATGGCCCTTAGGTGATGATGATATATCAAGGTAGCTTCACTTACTGTAACAAATGTAATACTGTGGTGAGGCATGTTGCTGGGGTTGGCTGTGTGTATGTGGGGTCCAAGGAGTGTAAGGGAACTCTGTATTTTTCTCTGTGAATCTAAAAATTCTCTAAAAATCAAGTCTATTTTTAAAAATCTAAACATAAAAAAATAAGACAATGAGCTTTATCAGCCTACCTCAGTGAAATTTTAAAAGATTTTTAAACTAAAGTATAAAGTGATATGTTATTTGAAACTCAAATGGTACATTAATATTCATACCTGAGATGGTCTTAAAGTCGAGTGGCAATATTTAATGTCCAAGAGGGAGGAGAGCTGGCAGTCGGGAAGTGCTAAAACATTCCTTCAAAAATCTGATTGTGCTTTGATAAACACTCTGTAACTCATGACCATGAGATTAAGTCTTTGTTTCTAGTCCCTGAATTTGGGTAAACCTTTTCCAGAAAAGACAAGTAAATGGAATCTGTAGTTGAAATAAACTGCATTTTGACATCAGTATAATGTTGAACATGCTCTTAATGAGAATACAGAGACATAGAAATTCTGGGGTAGGGCAGATGGAAGCACTGGCAGATAGACAGGTAGTGGCTGAAGAGTAAATGGAGATTTAAAATGAAATAAAAAGGAACAATGTTTTAAACCACTAAGAGGACACAACTGTCACACCAGGCTAGGCCAAGAAATGACTGAAGATTCCCCTATAGAAAAATGAGGAAATCTAAAGTTTTGTAACATGATTATGCTGGATGAAAAAAACAAGGGTACAAGTGCCAAGAAGGAAACTTTTTCATTTCCAAAGTGTTCAGGGAGGTGGTAAATTAAACAAGACAACAAACATTTACTTGAGAGATACTTTCTGGTTAGAAAATTTTACAATGAAATGAATTTGAATACAGTGTTTAGGCTGCTAATACAATTAATACAAGACAAATAAAAGGTATGTTACATTGTAAATTAGAGAAAATGTTTTTCTTTGATACTAATCAAAAACAAAAATTTAAATCAATAAAAAGATGCGAAAAAATTTATGCTTACTTTAAAAAGCAGACAATGCTTTCTTTAACAAAGCCATGCTGAAGTGTATTAAACAATCACTATTTAGTTGAGTTGGTATTCTAAGAGTGTTTGGGCATCTGTTCCCTCAATAATCACTATACCCGAATCCATGACCCCCACCCCCAGGTGTCTAGAGTACTCGTCTGTCTGAGATCGCCCCAAATACACGAAGAACTTCAGAGGCTCTGAGGGACAAGGAAGAATTATAACAGGGGGTTCTGATCCAAAGGACTTGCAATCTAGTTGAGAAGATGGGACTAATATGCACAATAAGGAACAAGAAAAAGATGGAGTTAATGAAATGTTACCTTGAATGGTACTGATTAAAATCTTATAGGACTGCAAAAGTGAGAGATTGATGAAGGCTAGATTAATTGGGGATGGTTTGGGAAAAAGCTACCTTGCCTTAGTCCTGAAAATAGGAGCAATACTTAGGTAGGTAGGGCCAGGGGAAGCAGGGAATCACATGTGTAATTTACAGCATTAAATAAACCAATAAAAAAAGTATAATGAGAATATGGCTATTAATAAACCTTTACAGGACTAATAGCTTTCGGTGACAGCTGGAATCCTTGTCATTTCTTGGCTTGCAGATGCATCACTCCAATCTCTGCCTCTGTTTTCATATGGCATTGTTCTCCCTATGTGTCTTCACATCATCCTTTCTCTGTGCATATATGTCCACATTCTTTTCTTCTTATAAGGACACCAGTCATAGTGAAGTAGAAGTCCATCCTACTCCAGTGATTCATTTTAACTAATTACATCTGCAACCACCTATTTCCAAATAAGGTTATATCCTGAGGCACTAGGGGTTAGAACTTCAACATATACCTTGGGAGATATAATTAAACCCATAAAAGGCCTAATTATCTCTCCTTATAAAATAAAGATTTGGGAACAGATATAGTAAATCTTAACCATTTTTTTAGGTTACATATTCCTTTGAGAAGATGATGAGATGATGAATTGTATATCCTTGGCCCAGGGAAATGCACACCTACACAATATATTGCACAGTATCAGGAAGATCATGGGCACTTCGAAGCCCTCTATTGAACTCCTAGGAGGTATGGATCCTAAGTAAGGAATGCCAACATTGAAGGAAGACTCTTTTAGTTTTACAAAGTGCATCATTCTTTGAGCTACAAACATATCACCTACAGCTGCAAAAGAACATCTGCAGAGCCCAAGGTCACCACCACCCTGGATGCCCCAGCAGGGCTTCATGAGTCAGAATCGAGCAAGATGGAATAAAAACTTGACACCAATGTTCCAGGTGAAACGGTGAGCCTGGCAAGTTGTCCACCTTCCTCTTGTTCTTGGTCCTGGCTTAAACTGTAAGCTCATTTAATTAGCACTGCCCTCCCATGTGTTCTACTCAATCCTGTTCTGTGTCTGCTTCCTGCTACTCCCCACCCTCTCAATCTTTTTCTCTAAAGAACAATGCCTTTCCCTCCCAGACTAACCTTCCTTCCTTGAGTCATTGCTGCCCTGGCAACCTCCAGTGGTGGGGTGGGGCCACCACCTTGCTCCCTGATTCTATTTCTAAACCATTGCTTCCTATCTTTCCATAAAAACACCTTTCCTCTGAAGTCCATGCCACACATGTATACCTCCATCAAGCCTCTACATAATTGTTAGCTATGCGCTATGATGGCTGACAGGTAGTAGGCACTCCATAAACACTGGCTGAATGGTTAATTCTTTGAGTAAATGATTGATTGAATAAAAGCTGTTTTCTTAGTCACTCTTCTGCATTTATGTGAGACTTTTGTTGCTTCACTCACTATGCTTCTTTCTACATCTTTTCCTATCATGATACTAGGTCAGTGATGGTGAACCTATGACACGCATGTCAGAGGTGATACGCGAACTCATTTTTTTGGTTGATTTTTCTTTGTTAAATGGCATTTAAATATATAAAATAGATATCAAAAATATAAGTCTTTGTTTTACTATGGTTGCAAATATCAAAAAATTTCTATATGTGACACGGCACCAGAGTTAAGTTAGGGTTTTTCAAAATGCTGACACGCCGAGCTCAAAAGGTTCGCCATCACTGTACTAGGTGAACTAGGACAATTCATTCATTGTCCATCGAGGACCAAACAAGAATCCCAGTCCCCTCACAACCTCTTGATCTCCTCAGTGATACTTTCTCCTTTAATAACTTCAACCATTCTGCTCATACCCAGAACTGCTCCATATCCTCTTGTTTGACCATGACCTCTGATTTTAGCTCTCATACCCGACCTCTAATCCCTTGATACTCTTGATTTCCCCATAGTCTTTTCCTGGCCATGTTTCCCTCCCTAAACAGCCTAAATCACTCTCTTAAAATGCAATCAGCACCCTCCACTCTCCTTCCTCCCTTCAGATCTACCTAATTCATTTGGATGTGGCCTTAACTGGAAGCCTGAATTATGATATCTCTCTTTTGAATCTTGCCTGGAGTGCTGAGCATAGCTGAGAAGAAACATAACCTGAGTCCTGGTGCTACTGCCCACTGTTTTTCTCTGTAGGGTCTTTGACAGCTAGACCAGGCTTGTCCTAGTTCTTGATCAGTCATCTCTCCCAAACTTCCCAGTCATTCCTCTGAAACCCTACACTACTCTGCCTCATTCATTGTGGACAACCTGCTTCTTCTTTTATCAGACACTAGAGACCTGGTGCACGAATTTGTGCAACAGTGGGGGTCCCTCGGCCTGCCCTGTGGGATCGGGCTGAAACAGGCTCTCTGAAATCCCCCGAGGGGTCCTGGATTGCGAGAGGGCACAGATCAGGATGAGGGACCCCACCAGTGCACAATCAGGGCTGGGGAGGGACGCAGGAGGTTGGTCAGCGGGGAGGCACCCTGGGAGGGCTCCAGGGCATGCTTGGCCCATCTCGCTCAGCCCCAATAGGCTGGATCCCAGCAGCAAGCTAACCTACTGGTTGGAGCATCTGCCCCCTGGAGGTCAGTGCAGGTCATAGTGAGTGGTTGAGTGGCCTTAGCATATCATTAGCATATTATGCTTTGATTGATTGAATGGCCGACCAGTTGACCGGACACTTAGCATATTAGGCTTTTATTATATAGGATGGACTTCCTCCACTTCCCATCTTTTCCATCTGTAAAGTGGGCTATTTCTGAAACCTGCCTAGTGCTTCCTTCCAGGATTAGCACCTGTTTTTTATTCCTGTTCTATAGCCAGTCTTCCATAGGGCTCCTGACCTCAACCACAGCACTGGGTATGCTAGTCTGAAATTGATTATATCAGTCTTTCCTATGAACTGGGAAGCTTTTTGAGGACAGAGGCAGTGCTCCTTAAATACATAATAGTCACTCTATTTTAGAAGATGTCATGCACTGCTATGGATTTAACCAAGCAAATAAAAAGAAGTTGAACTAAACACTGAAATGAATAAACAACTTCATTACCCCTGTATTTTTCCACATGTGCCCATATGTTTTATAACATCATCAGTGGAGGGATTAAAAAATGTAGAAGAGCTTCAGCTGCCAAAAATTTGCCTGTTTCATGAAATTAATTTTAAAATGTAGATCTTAGCATAGGAGACAGGATAATTAAATTAAAAATATAGTTGTGATATGTCAAATTTAAGAAAAGAGCAAATAATTAAGATCACAGAAAACCAGTAAACATTTTAATAGTTCTTTACTATAAAAAATTTGTGAAAATACAGGGTGGGGCAAAGTAGGTTTAGAGTTCGTGAAATACAGAGTTTATTCTTGTATTAATATTTATTTATTATTATATTATTTTCCATATGAACAACTATAAACCTATGTTTAAATAAAAGAAGTTTCTCATTCCTTTGTTTTTGTAAGTACTTACATTAAAAAAAGGCAAACAACTTTAAAATGGGAGACAGTATTGAATATCCAAAAACCTAGTATCCATCAAATCTACCAAACATCTTTCTCTACTTTCCAGATGTTTCCTTTATGATTTCCATGTTCTTATATGATTAGCTCTGACTCAGAAAAAAAAGGAGCTTTTCACTTTGTCTGTCAAAACCCAAAGTGTTTGACCTTCAAGGCACACACACACACACACACACACACACAAACCCCCCACAATTTTTAGATAAAAATGTGGTTTTCCTGTCATTTATTCACTCAAGTAATTTTGGGGGAATTAAAAAAGTATAATCTAAAATTTTAAAGAATATTATTAGTGTTACCAGAGGCGTAACAAGAGCATCTGGCACAAATGGTATTCAATGAATAAATAAAAGAGAACCACATAGCAATTTAACAGTCAAGATTATGAATGGCTGGAAACAGTTTATATTCTTCTGACAGAGTCCTACTCTTATGACAGTTTTTTATTTCCTACTTAATCATCACTTTGTGCAATCTTTCCTAATTATATTTTGGCTTACAAATCTTATTTAGTGAACTGTGATTATTTTTCTGAGAAGGAAAATAATTTGAGGTATTTTGAAATTTAAAACAAGCTCTGATAGTTTCTTCAAGTGACGATCATCTGACTATTCAAAAGGGATGCACTGTTTTTCCAACTAGGGCAGGCACCTTTGGGTAGATCTGATGAGATGAAATATAGCTACCACTTGGCACTCTACTGAGAAACACATTTGGCTAAAATATAACTGAGAAGTTAAAATATTTTTAAATGTAATGTTTATTTTTTATTGGCAAGTTGTTGATACTATAAAAAAACCCTCTACTTTCTTGATAAATATCCTTGAATACTACCTACCTGTCAGAAGGTGGAGCTCTAAACATAGCTAAAATACTGGCTTTTTATATGTGCATTTCACAAATGTGTGTACTAGTGAGGAGATTAAAGCAGGAGTAAAGTCTTCAGAAAAAGGGTTCTGAAAGAATACTCCAATTCTCTCAGGAAAAATCACCCACATCTCCCAATATGTACATAGTTAACTCACACAAAAAATTTTAGTATGTTCCTTTGAAACTTCAATATATTGCCTACGATAAAATCTAGGTATGGTAATTCAGAATAAAAGGTAAAGTATATTTAAAAGGGAAAACATATTTAAATTCAGGATCACCTACTTGAATGTAGGCAAGGTCATTAATACTTACAAGCATCTCGGATGTAGAGTAACATGGCTATGAAGATGTAATCCACTAAGCCCAGGCCGAGGCCATCAGCGAACAAGGCATCCCAGAGCACCAGGAGGTCCTGTAGGGGGAACTCTCGCCCAAACAGCAGCCGTACCCACCGCCTAGAGAAAACAAAACCAAAATTCAGAAAGCAGTACATTTGACAGTAATATAAAGAGGAGCCATTTTTTCCTACAACTTTGAAGAAATTATAATCTTTAACTAATCACTTTAAGCAAATATATATCAAGAATATAATGAAGTAAAATCCAAGTTTTACGTTTTCAAATGAATTTTGTAATTTTATAACTAGGCGACAGTCATTAAACTTTATTCCTGTATGTATAAAACAAAAGTACAACATTTGAAAAGGGTAGAAATCTTTCCTATTTAATACAAATCACATAAAAAAGGCAAAGAAAAAATTAAACGTATAGTGGTCTGATAAATACCTCATTTGTAAGGTTATGAGTTAAACATTACATTTTTCCAAAATTTCACGCTCACTACTATTTTTTTTGTTAGACTTTTGCAAATGGGTAGATGACAAATTACTATAGCCAAACCGAAAATTTCATTGTCACATTTCACTCATTTTAAAAATATTCATTTTAAAATAAAATGTGGGGGAAAAGAGCAGATATCTATGTTTTTTTGTCAAGCACAGACATTTATTTCAAACGAAACAAAGTGATACTTAATTTTTAACTTTAGAAGAGATATGACTTATCAGTGAGGCTATCTTTCCAGGCCTGGTTTTCAAAACACAGTTACCTCTATGGCCAGGAAAATGGATATCTATGCATAAGCAGCCAATAAGAATACTGAACAAGGTCTGTATATAATTATATATCATAAACAGTCACGCTTCAGACTGTCAATAAATGCTACCTAAGCTCTTTATATCTAATTCTTATAATAAAAATAATTTACTTTGATATGTTTGTATCAATTTACTTCTAATTTTACATAACATGGCTACAATTTTCTTACACAGCCTTTCTTTAGGAAGCTCATC
This sequence comes from Myotis brandtii, assembly GCF_000412655.1. Taxonomy (NCBI): domain Eukaryota; kingdom Metazoa; phylum Chordata; class Mammalia; order Chiroptera; family Vespertilionidae; genus Myotis; species Myotis brandtii. Next base: position 8,788,983 of record NW_005356674.1, read on the forward strand.
TAGAATTCTATGTGATTCTGGTATATAGCAAAGAATGAGAAATCCCAAATTTCTGGTACCACCAAATAGTACAGAATAGAGAAAATTGTTTAAAAATCAACTAATATATGTTACAATTTTGCAAAACTTGAAACCAAATATAACCATCTGTGGGGTTAAAGTGAGGCCAAAAAATTTCAAATACTTTCTTCAGGAATAATTACATTTAAGAAGGAATCATAGCTATGACAATACAGTGTACAATCACACATATGTATAAATTTATGAGGAACCATATGATCAAACACTTATTTTATTTATACTGTTAAATTAATCAACAGAATAATTAAATTATATTTTCAACTACATCTTAAATTATGTTACTCAATTTTTCAGGGAAAAAATTTAATGTCTAATAACATTTATCTTTTTTAAAATGTTATAGGCTGTTTAAAATTTTTATCTACCTTTCAATTCTTATCCCACTGCTAATTTGAGAAATAAAATATACTTTTTATCTAATGTGTTTGCATTTATGCAGTTTAGAGAAAAAACGTTACTTCTCTACACATTTCTAATTCTTTTAAATTACAAATGCTAATGTTTACTGTTTTAAGAAGTATACAAATATCTCTAAGCTAAATAGGTGCTCTTCTTAATTACAACAAATTAACTGGTCTTGCAAAAAGCATCAGGGGAACTAGGAGAATGGACAAAGCAAAAAGTAGCTGGACTGAATTATTTGGGGCACCAGTTTAACTAGTTAACTGCCACGATATTTTGAATTTAATTTTAAAAGTCCGCCGCTTGCGTCTATAGATGCTTATGGCGTACAAATGGTTAAAGGATCTTCAAACTGATAACCCTATCTGCATTATTAAATGACTAAACACTTCGAATGTGGCTATTCAAAGTTATTCAACTGAGACAACTGGAAGAAAAAATAATCAATATAAAACACTGGTGAGGATCTGATGTAATCATGGGGAGTATAGTTGATGATGCTCTATTGTATAACTGAAATTTGCTAAGAGAGTAGCAAATGTTCTCACAAAAAAGAACCAAAACAAAAAACACACAACCAAATAAATAAATGAGGTCATGGATGTCTTATTAATTAGATGGGAGGAATCCTCTCAATGTACACTTTAAATATCTTACAGTTTTATTTAACATTTATGATACAATAAAGCTGAAAAGTATAAGTAAATAAAGAATTATCTTGGTTCAATGAACAGGCAATTTTGGCTGTTTCAAAATTTAAAATTCTGATATTTAAATGATTCCTTCTGGTTCAAATCTAGATGTTAGTATAAAATTCAAACATCAGACCAGTAAAATAGTACCGTGCCCCGAACTTGCCCCTTTCATTCTTGAAGGGTATTTCAATGCTTTCCTTATTTGAATAAACCCATTTAGAATCTACCACTGCTGTTCCTTGAAAGGCAATGCTTTTGCTTAGCTTTCTTATGTGTAGGGGGACATTTTTCTTTATTTTCCCTACTTTCTCTTATTGAAACCAAAATCACTTTTGAAAAAGTTGACGTCATACTATCATAGATGTCATACTATCATTTAGCAAACAAACAAACAAAAAATGGAGGAAATTAAAACACACCACAGGTGAGAATGCAATGCTATCTTTTCTCCCCTTTCTCAAAGCTCAAACTCTTCCCATTTTCTTGTGGACAACCACACCTTTAGTTTCATCATATACAGTATAAGGAAAAAAAAAGTAGCCTATTTTAAATAAATAATTGATATTCCTATTGTTTCTATAACAAAATGTCCGGATATTGCTCCAACTTCTCTTGCAACCTTTCTGCTGGTTAGGGTTGTGTCAGGTTAGCCTCAAAAACGACCCCCCCACCCCCTCTGCCAGATCATACAAGCAGCAATCTCTACTGCAGCTTTGTCAGGAGGGGAACTGAAAACACCTACAATCTACATTAAATAAAACACATCTTCCAAACTACACAGAATGTAAGTCCTCCGTACTTTTATGTTTAATGTGTACTCTATGCTGTGCTGCTTTATAAATGTTTCACATTGCTTTATTTTTGAAGTTTCACTTTGCCAAGTACACTGCTAAATAATTCCAGGGTAAGGACCAAATTCTGTGTGTGTGTGTGTGTGTGTGTGTGTGTGTGTGTGTGTGTGTGTGAGAGAGAGAGAGAGAGAGAGAGAGAGAGAGAGAGAGAGAGAAAAGAGATCCAAAATCTATTATAATAAAAGCATAATATGCTAATTAGACCAGTCAGCCAAATGACCTTCTGGACGTCCTTCCAGATGACCTACCAGACAAAGCCACAGTGGTGGGGGCCAAGGCAGAGGCGGTCAGGGATGATGAGGCAGGCAGGCGAGCAGTTAGGGGCAATCAGGCAGGCAGGCAGGCAGAGTGGTTAGGGGTGATAAGGCAGGCAGGCAGAGTGGTTAGGGGCGATGAGGCAGGCAGGCAAAGTAGTTAGGGTGATCAGGCAGGCAGGCAGGCGAGCGGTTAGGAGCCAGTGGTCACGGATTGTGAGAGGGTGCAGGCCGGGCTGAGGGACCCCCCCCCCCCCCCCTCTAGGGCTCTTTGTAAAGAACTCTGTAGGTTTTGCTAAGTGCTCTATGTATTTACTAAGGTCTTGTTAAATTCACTGTAAAGCCAGCTGTCATGCGGCCGAGAAGTAGCGGTGTAGTTCAATTGGAAACACGCATTGATCTTGTTAGTGGTGGCATAACAATAATTCAGTGAGTGCAAAAAGATCCAGAAACACATAAGACAAAATATTTATTATTTGATACCTAGAATTTTCTTTTATACAAGACTGTTTCTTTGTAAGTTGTACAGATAAGTATATTAAATTAATGCAAAATACAGTTCCTTCTATTTTATATGCAATTTTAGAAAAATTAAGGATAAATTCTCAAAATATTTAAAAAGTATCATATGACTAATGGAATGCTTTGGGACCAACAATGACCTTATTAGTAATTTAATCATTTTTGTCCCAACTGGATTTAGTTCATACATATATTTGCCACACACAAAATTCCTTGTGCTATTTTGGGCTTTCTTCATTGAGCTTAAAAAGCCAAGGAAAAATTCAGTTCTTTATGGAATGAATTACCAATAGAAATTATTTCAGCAAGCTTTTCTATTCTTAGAAAGGAAAACTTACTCTATGAAATTAGGTCTTATAAGGAAGCTGTTCCTAAAATTAACATGTTTTTATTGAATTTAAAAATATTTAGCAAGAGTTTAAGTTACACTTAAGGGTAGCATTAAACCTTTTTCCTTTTAAGGATAGATTCCATTTAATTGCTTGAACGTATACATCTTATCACCTGTGAAAATACAATAATTCATAATTTACCGGATCTACTTAGTAATTAAAATCTATACAAACTGAGGTATTAAATCTAATTATAAACCACTCAAAGACAGGACAAATTCCATGTTTGCACTTATATCACTATTCTCAATGTTAAACTTCTGTGTAATGAAGCTGCTGTCCCCAGGGGATCAGTAGGCTCCTAGTGATATTAGTGCTTGGTGAATGACCCATGGAAACTTCAAGAGAAATCCTTTTTTTTTTTTAAATGAAGAATGTATGAAGATGACCAATATGACTGAGGTTTAAATAAACATAGCCTTAATCCAACACGGCTGTAGTAGGATTACACCTGCAGAAAAAAACTATATACTAGATCTTCATGTCCTTTTTCTTTTCTTTTAATGAGCCTTTAATAAATCTATATATTGCCACCTTAGGATAAACAAGTAAAGGTGTATTTAATTTAATTTAACAAGCAGTGTGAGGCACCTTAAGTAACCTGTGATCATGAAATGATAACACTGGATAAGCATATTGGGATACAAAAGAACAATGTTGGATTTTTGCTTAATTACATTAATTTTTCTGTTGCTTTCTGTTCACTTATATTTTTTAATGGAATATATTGGGGTGACATTGGTTCACAAAACCATACAGGTTTCAAATGTACAACTGAACAAAACATCATCTGCATCATGCGCCCATTTCCCCAAGCAAAGTCTTTTTCCTTCCTCATTTCCCCTGACATTGCCCACCTCCACCAGCCTCCAATCCGCTTTCCCTGTGGGTATCACCACACTGTTCACACTGTTGTCTGTGTCTAAGTAATATATGCTTTTTTGCTTAATCCTTTCACCTTCTTTCATCCAGTTCTATCTCTCCCTTCCCCTCTGACAGCTGTCAGTCTGTTCCATGTATCCATGCCTCTGTTTCTATTTTGTTCATAAGCTTATTTTGTTCATTATATTCCACATATAGATTAGGTCATATAAGGTTTGTCTTTCTCCGACTGGCTTATTTCACTTAGCATAATAATCCCTAAGTCCATCCATATCCATGCTGTTACGAAAGGTAAGATTTCATTTTTATGGCTATATAGTATTCCATTGTGTAAATGTGCCTCAGCTTTTTTATCCACTAATCTACTGATGGGTACTTGGGCTGTTTCCAGATCTTGGCTGTTGTAAATAATGCTGCAATGAACACAAAAGTGCATATATTCTTTCAAAATAATGTTTCAGGTTTCTTCAAATATATTCCCAGAAGTGGGATCACTGGTTCATAAGGCAGCTCCATTTTTAATTTTTGAGGAAACTCTATACTTTTTTCCACAGTGGCTGCACCAGTCTGTATTAACTTTGAAAAGCTAACCATTTTTAAATAACCCATACCTGGTAGAGAATAAACACAGAATCCAAATTCCGTATTAGTACCAGAAAAATCAAAAGCAAATCTAGGTTTTCATCTCTCTGGCTGCCATCTTCTTAATTGAGTTTACACTTTTCTTATTTTGGTTTCCTTTGTATTCAGTTCTTTTAAAATTCATTTACCCCGAGTTTTCCTTTATATCAACTCCATGAAAACAGTCTTAAAACTAGAACTACATGTTGAAGTATTATAATTAGGGTGACATTCCCATCTTTAATTCTAACTTCTTGGAGTGACACTGTTCAAACTTTTCTGTTGACTTCTGAAGTCTTTCATATTTATCCCTAGCTGGTTTGGCTCAGTGGATAGAGTATCTGCCTGTGGACTGAAGGGTCCCGGGTTCAATTCCTGTCAAGGGCACATGCCCAAGTTGCGGGCTTGATCCCCAGTAGGGGCGTACAGGAGGAAGCCAACCAATGATTCTCTTCCTCTCCCTTCCTCTCTGAAATCAGTTAAAATACATAATAAAGTCTTTCATATTTCCACGCACACACAAAAAATATATGAAAGCCAAAACAAGTGATTTTTTTCTAACTTCACATTTCTTCTTCTTCTAAAGGCTCTATAAAACACATTGGAAAATGTTTAGCCTGCTTACTAATTTTTTTTTCCAAATGTAGTCAACTGTTTCAATTCCCACCTCTTAAAAATATTTGGGATCTGCATGCATTACAGAAAGATTTGAATACTTCAATCCTATCAAAATCTGCTTCAAAACAGAAGGAACTGAAACTTCAAATTAGTTATTATTTTTAAAGAACTCAAATTTGCTTTCTATGTTCTTATAACCCCTGGGATGAACCAACTTGAATTTGGCTTTCTGGAAACACATGCTAAACCTAATTTAACCTCCACAGGATATGTACATAAACTGTTAAAAGGTTTGGTGTTTTTTTTTTACTTTGGGGGAAATTCTATATTCCTTTCAGAGGGCAGTACATAGCCCTTTATTAAGGAAGGTTTCTTATTCCAAAAATAAGTTCCTAATAATTATCACCCATTCCTACTGTAATTTATTCTCTTTGGCAAGTGTTTGAAGGTTGGTTGTGTGTGTGTGTGTGTGTGTGTGTGTGTGTGTGTGTGTTTAATCAGAACACTAAAATATGCCCTTTGCAAAAAACAGTCTGAATGGAAAGCAAAGCCTTATGCATCTATGTTTTACCAGAGGTATAAGATGCTCGTGAGAATGTTGAGCACAGATGACGGTCATGATTTGAGGCTATAAAATGATTGAGCATTTTCACAAACACACACACACACACACACACACACACACACACACACACACACACACGTCTTTTAGATGTATGCCTGCTATGTAGATTAGAAGCATGAGATTTCAAGGACTAAGTAATACCAGGATATGCGATTTACCAACAAACTCAAATAAAGCTAGGGAAAGATGGTAACACTTCAGTACCGATTTAGTTGCATGGACAGGATGTGCCCTCTCTGAGAACCCCATTTTATATTCCAACCGGGTACAACTGGAATCTTAGCCCTGAGTTGAGAGGTCAATGGAGGAAAAAGTTCCTATGAAGTAATCTCTCTACCCTGTCACTTACTTGGGCTCCACTATTTGGAAGTCACTGTTGACTATGAACAAGAACATGAAAAAGTAATGTGCAGCTGGTGGTCATGTTGGGAAAATTAATTTAAGGCTCTGTGAATACTAGTTTTTATTTGTAATACAGACAATTTTTACTCCTAGAAAGTCTGTAAATAGGCTTTGTTCTGTCATTTTACCTTCAGGAAAAGAAATTATGATCAACTCAGTTTTCAGAGACTTGCTAAAAACAATTATTCCTATCTTTCCCTAATCTGAAACTCATTAAAAAACAAAACAAAATTCAAATACCAATGGGATCTTAACCTTAATGAATAACAATTCTCAACTTCCTCTGCATTGACCTCCTCATACATGTATATACACTGTTGGAAGAGCTGAGAAATATCAGAATCCATGCGATCTGGATGGAGGTAAGACCACAAATGTGTAGGCAGGCTAGTCCATGTTGTCACCAAGAGTCAGAGTGAATCATTCCTAGAAGGCAGCAGCACAGCCTGATTCCCTTGGACCTCTGACCACTTTCCTATAGCTGCAAACACCCTCTGGGGCTGGTTTTCACTCTCTTTCTTTCTCTTTCCCCATCCCACAGGCACCTGGACCCCTCCTGGCTCCTCAGAGGCTAGCATGAGTGCTCCATCAGGCCTGATGTTGAGAGGTTCACATCTATTACTGTCACTGCTCCCCAATTACACTTTTCAGAGAAAAAGGCACTTATAAACAAATCCCAGCCAAAGGCTTAGTTCCTGAGAGTTTGGTTTCTCTCCCTTCTCCAGCAGGTCACAAGCTCTTTGGGATTTGGTGTGACATAGAGAGCAAAGGGTTAACAAATGTTTATTAAATTAATATGAATCCTCCTCCCCAGGTCAGCTCTTCTGAGTCTTCTTGATCTTGAGCCTGCATCCTTGACCTCTCCCAGGTTTCCTAGCTGCTCATCAGACATTTCCCTGGGCTCCTCTCAGGATTCCGTGGACACACGCACTAAGTTATAAGTGATCATGCCTATGTAGGAATGGATCAAGGCCTCCTTAGCCCTCTTGGCTGATATTTACGTGGGGCTTGATAATCTGCGTTTTGAACTAGTTACCTGGAGTTGCTGTTCTGTGAACCACAGTATGAGAATCACTATATAGGAAATTCTGGTTTCACTCCATATCTCCTCAGCTTATCCTCAGTGTGGGTCTTCACATCAGCTTATTCAATACTAGAGGCCCGGTGCACGAATTCATGCATAGGTGGGGTCCCTTGGCCTGGCCGGTGATCAGGGCCAATCGGGGCTGTCTTGCCCAGTCTGATTGGGCTGGCCAGCCAACCTCCCTGGGGGGGAGGGACCGAGGGAGGTTGGCCAGCCACAGGAGGTTGGCTGTGGGAGGGGAGGGGCTGCAGGAGGTTGGCTGTGGGATTGCGCTGACCACCAGGGGGCAGCTCCTGCATTGAGCGTCTGCCCTGTGGTGGTCCGTGTGTATCATAGCAACTGGTCAACTGGTCGTTTGGTCATAATGGTGGTTTAGGCTTTTATATATATAGATAACTGGTCACTTGATCAATGGCCACTAAACACTTAATGACTGGGACACATAGCACACATAGCCAAGCCTCTCTTAATATTCTATCTCTGTTAATTTCTACATGCCCCTCCAGTCCCCTGGTAAACACTATTTTAAAAAACTAGAGGCCCAGTGAACGAAAATACGTGCGCGGGGGGTGGGGGGGTCCCTCAGCCCAGCCTGCCCCTTTTCACAGTCCAGGAACCCTCAGAGGATGTCCTACTGATGGCTTCGGCCTACTCCCTGCGGGGAGTGGGTCTAAGCTGCAGTCTGGCCTCTCTCTGTGGGTGGTGACTAGGCTGATCGGGGAAGGTGACGCCCCCATCATGCTGCTGCTGCTGCCACTGCTGGCCCTCGCAGCAGCACCCGCCATCTGTGTCTTGCCTGAGCCTCAGCCTGGCCCTCGCAACAGCAGCTGCCATCCACGACTTGCCTGAGCCTTAGCCCAGCCATCACAGCAGCAGCCGCCGCAGCTTTGTCCGGAAGGACATCTGGAAGACGTCTGGTTAATTAGCATATTACCCTTTTATTAGTATAGATGATCCAATAAAAGGAGAAACATGGATGTGAGGGTGTAGGGGAGAAGGCCTCCCAAAGGTTGGGGAAGCTGGGCCACTTTGAATTTCAACTGTCACTTACTTGGGCTCTGTGCTAGGCCTTAGACTGAATGATATGCTGACAACTTTTAACCATTAACATGGAAATTATTCAAAGTAAAATTCTAATTCAATGAAAGTCCTATCAACCTGGGTTCCTATAGTCACTGCATTTTTCTGTGCCCTCCTCTTTTAAGTCCCCAGTCAACCAGGTATGTTCAGGGAATGCAAACTAATAGCAACATTAGCAAAATATAATTAGGGAGGTAAAAACAATTTAAAACATTACTAAATATATTTCAAAGACAAGTATTAATTGTTTTTGGATTATCCTCCATTTGGGATTATACACGGTGGGGCAAAACTAGGTTCACAGTTGTTTGTATGGGAGATAATACAATAATTAATAAATAACAATACAAAAATAAACATTGTTTTGTGTATGCACAACTGTAGACTACTTTGCCCCACCCTGTATGTACCCTAGTTTCTATCCATTAATGCAGATACATAAAGAGCTGAATGTATTTGCATGGGGCCCAAATGACTTACAAGGGGGCAAGCAGAGACACAAAGGAGAAAAGACACCTCGAGGGATCCAGTGAGGGCAAAGGGCTGAGAGACTGGCTACTCCATTCTGTTCCTGGCTTCCTGGCTACTGGCCAAAGTTCAGTGCCCAAACCACTTTCTAACCAACTGTGAGTGTGCATACATTTTTAAAAAATAAGGACAAATATATACATGTGTTTTCTAATGCAGAGAAGATTGCCACTCAATGCTTTCAAAATAAAGGCACACAATTTCTGATAATGGCAGAGATAACTATTGGATTTCTAAAGGTATTATCAAATATATGATCTGAAATTACTCTCTACAAGCAATATTTCTTCAAGTGGTCTGTGGAATATATGGATTAGAATCACCTGTGAAGAAACTCCCACATGTTTCACAGATAGATGCTTTCCTTGCTCACCCCCAAGTACATAATCACAGATCCAAACAGGCAAGCGCCTGCATGTCACAGGTGTTTCAACAGAGGCCCATGGCACAGCCTGAATCAACTTTGATCAAAAGCAGATTAGAGATTTATACCATGATAATTATACTCCTCGCTCAGTGTTCCTTCCACTTTTATACTCCTCTTGACTTCTACTCTTTAATTCCTAAAGCTTATCTAATTCAGATATATATTAAAAATCACCTTTCCCTATTAATGACCAAGTAATAAGACAAAGAATGCACAATATCTACTATTGTTGTCATCTCTGTGGTAATGCTGTCATCTGTGTGGCAACTGAGTTTTTGGAGTAGAAGAGATGGAGTGTTCGGAAGAACTTATTTAAATGAATCATGATCTTCTCTTTCATGAGTACCCCAGTTACAATACAGTGGTAATTACAGCCACAGGACCCTACAAGATTTAGAGAGCTTCCTTTCGAGGAAACTCATTAAGGCAACTATAAAGAACTAAGAACTTACAAAGAAAAATTAATTGCCACTTTTGGTCAGCTGATTTTAGGAAGACATATGAGGTCTAGGATTGTATATTTGGCTAAGGGAGAGAAGAGAAACTCAGTGAAGTCTAGCTTACTGAGGGCATCATGGTATATAATATGTTCATAAATTAATCTGCTCGTAAACCAACTCAAATATGAAGCACAAAACATCGCATAAAATACTTTAAATTTATATTCATCAACAGCACTCATTTACTTTCCACGTCAGCTAGCAGTTTCTGTGACTGGCTGCTGGTGCCGAGAAGCTACAAATCCTGGATTGCAAAGTCTGAAGCACTGCTCTCTGAGTACAGCCTATCTCACCATCTTTCTCACATCCTAAATTCTTTTATTTCCTACAAATTAAATAAAACTATGTGGGGTTAATGTTTTGTTAATTTAGAGTACTTTTTTTATTGCAAGTGCCAAAAAAAGAAAAAAAAAGAACTTTATAGTCTAATAGGGCATACATTAGATATAATGTCCCTTCCTATCCCAGACCTTCTCCCTCTAAATCCACTTTGCTAAGGCAGCCAATGTTTTCATAACATAAAGCCATTTTGAGGCATGCGTATACCGAATTTTATGCATGTAATGCGATAACTGATTATCTTTGTATAAGTCTTTGGGCATGTAAGTATATCTTGGGAAGAAGCTAACTGCTTACTTAGTTCATGTTACCTCAACACATTAGTGTGATTTAGGAGTCTGACTGTAAAGAGTAGTACTGAGTGATCTCAGGAAAAAAGGGGGATTTAGGAACATGGTAAAACAGTGGTTTTCAAAGTGTGGTTTGTGGAACAATAGCATCAGCATTACCTAGAAATTAGTTCAAACTGCAAATTCTTGGACCTTACCCACCCAATACCTACAAAACTAGAAATTCTGGGCAGGGCCAAGTAATTTGTATTTGAACAAGTCTGTACATTCAAGTTTGAAAACCACTACTTTAAGAGCATATAAGAGAGAACATAGTCTTGGGTCCAAGATTTACTAGGGAACAAGGGAGTTTTAGTGACCCTTAACTTTTCTCCATAGCAATTATTACCACCTGACACAATCTGTATTTCACATTTTATGTTTATGGTCTAACTCCCCCATCTATATGTAAAAAGGCTAATATGCAAAGTGTCCCCTCGGGAGTTTGACTAGGAGACCAGGAGTTCCATTGCTCTCCATGACATGTACTGACCACCAGGGGGCAGCATGGAACGAAGGAAGGGCCGGCGGGCCCTGAACACCAGCCAGGCCTAGGGACCCTACTCGTGCATGAATTTCGTGCACTGGGCCTCTAGTTATAATAAAAGCTCCACAAAGGCATGGATTTTTCTTTTTTGCCTCTTTTCCTCCAGCACTATAAAACTAGTGCCTGGCATACAGTGAATGTTTAATCCATCTTGTTGAGCAAACCTCCTTAGCCATCTTTATAAAATCCAGTTAAGAACCAAGACAAGTTAGAGCTGGATATAACTGTAAAGAGCTTCTGGCCCTGCCTTTGTTAGCCACACAAGCAATGATCTTGGTGGGACGTGATCACTGTTTTTACATCTATTACTAAGAACTGCTCTCCTCCCATCTCCGTGACCATCAGTAAATATTTTCTGTTGTTTCCCTACTGACCTAACCTGCCATGGGTTATCCACCTGCAATCATCTGGCAGGCCAATGACAAATGGGCAAATGAAGATGATTGTCAGCTTGAATAGTGAGTCGGGCAGAACTGCAACTCACTTCTAAATCTCTTCCTTAGGCCTCACTGCCCCTCAAGAGTTTGCAATGCTGAGTTGTCAGTTTTAATTACTTTCTAAAATATGAGTTATTTTCTACAACATGAGGTGAGGTCTTCATATATTAGTAATGGAGATGCAGAATAGGAAAGTTGTATTGATAAAATTTCCCCAACTCGAAAATCTCAAAACATGACATCCAGTCAATAAAATTCTTTAGGTTTAAAATGTGGATCCCAAAGTCCTGAAATTATGTTTATCAGCCATTTGGTACAAATGCTTTAGTTTGAATTGTTTATAAGTATTAAGTTCAATATTAAGACATGAGGAGACAGCAATTTTAAAATAGAAATGCTTAGTGGGAAAACACTGAAGGGGAAAAAAGTTGGAGGCAGGTGCCAAAGAGATGCTTCCTGACTCTGAAGGCTTGCCCGGTGCCCAGAATGGACACAAACTCCTCCAAGCACCAGTCCTGCCACTGGAGGGCATCTCTCCTGCAGAGCCAGAGGCTAGCATATATTAGGACTATAGCAAATTAATTATGGGAGACATCTCGTTTAGGTCCTTTATAACATCCGTAGAGATAACTTGATGATCGTTTCAGAATCACTGTTCTAAGTCTCCACTAAGCCATCCATGAACATAACAGACTTATATAACAAACACACTTTACACAACACTACACTGGGTGTAAATAATAAGAAGATAGTCAGCATTGATGCTCAGTATTAAATAAGCTATATCTAACAGATGTTATACCTTAACAGGCTTGATCTAAAAGTGATTATTTTTAAATAAGTGATTTTTGATTACCTTAATTTATGGGAGTTTGTTGGTTTTACTTTTCATCAATACTTAATGTAGAAGCACAAACCATGCAAAAAAAAAATGTGATCCTTGACCTCATGAAGGATCAAAAACAACAACTAAAAAACTACACAAGTTAACTTGAAAAACATCAGAAAGTGATTGTAAACTCAATTTTAGAAAATGGGTCACAAAAGTAGACCTTAGACTTCTAAACATAAAAATGGACAGTTCAATTCACTAATGTGGCTCCAGAAAGTAGGCCTCCAGATGCCTATGTCCAGTGAGTGTCCTGTGTTACCTCTTGCCTGCACCTTTTCTTTGTCTCACAGTCCCCAGATCCTACGCCTCACTTCTAAATAGGCACTCTAGGATCCAGGAATAAACATTTCAAAGATAAAAACTATAACCCTTCATCCTCCTACCTAGTCAATTTCCAATCTTTAATTTCTCTATTTTTAATCATAGGCTATAGACAGGAGATACAATAGGGTTGTTAGTGCTGAGGGCTCCCTTGAAGCTAGAGAAAGTGAGTTCAGTAAGCATGGTTGTTTTATTCCTGCCATTTTCAGCTGCTCACTTACAAGCAGGAATAGGGTTTGTGTTCTGCTAGTCAAATAACAGAGGGATGGAGGCACAAGGGTATTGCACATAAATGCATGGAGTAATTAAATTTAGGGGGCAAAGAATGAACTGGGGAGTTGAGGACAATTAGGGACTAAATGACAATGGAAAGGCAGTGGGGTAAATGAACTGGAAGTCAAGCTGGAAATGGAGAGACAATAAGGAAAGGGATGGAGTCAAATCAGAGAGTAGCATGTTTGAGGTGGAAGTTTTTGAGGTGGTACAATTACTGGAAATAAAAAAGACTCCAGATGTGACCATAAGAGTAGGAAGCTGGAGGTGAGGATGCAGAGAATAACTGGCAAGTACAGGCAGATACTACCTGTTTCATAAAGCATAGTGACTTTATGAGCCACCTGGAGGTTAGCGGGAATATTTCCTACTTATCATCTAAATCAGCTTTAGAAATTCAAATTAATGCTAATTCTTGGAGTATGTATAGACTTTGGTGATTCACAGCGGAAGCAACATTTATTGAAGACACTTGTTTTGAATACTTTATATGTCTCCATTTTACAGATGCAGCAGTTGCAGCTCGAAGATGGTTAAGTAACTTGGCCAAGTTTACAGAGCTTTGAAAATGCTGGGGTCAGGATTAAAACTGCCTGCCCATGAAACCAAAGACTCTTCCTATTTCGTAATTGGCACCTTTAAAGAAAGCCGAAGTCTTCTTAAATATAACCTCATTGACAAGAGGAAATATGCCTTTCTCATTGCAAGGATTGTGGGATATGGCCATTTACTTTAAGATCTAGCCAAATCCAAACACTGAGTCCTGGGTAAGTCACCTTTTGATATAAATCTCAACATAAATGATTTTTGTATTTCTAGAGAATTACACAGAAAAGAGTCAGAACCAGGGACAATTGCCCTTCTTTTATTTTCTTCAAGCTCTTCTGAGACTCATATTAAATTGTATAATTGAGGTTGGTAATTTTTAATTTTTAATTCCTTCCAAACTAATCTACTTTGTGTATTTAAAGCAAACATTTTTAGGGGGTGGAAATCTACAGATAAAGCACAGATAAGCCAGTCAGCTTAGAAATAATACTAAAACCTTTAATTATCTATGTATCCTTTCAATCAAAATAAGATGACAAAGATTTAAATTTAGTGTAAGCCTTAAAATCTGAGTACATATACCCAAAGATAAGCAATTATTTCTTACATGATCATTTAAAAAATAGTAAATATTAATTTTGTTAATTATTTTAGTGGTTATATTACTAAACACATCTTGGTAAGTTATGATCTTATCTGACATGGACCCTTAGAAAGTCTTTTTCTGTCAAAAAGTGAAAGGTAATAATCAAAAATATTGTTGTCACTTAAGTATAGATAACTATTAACAGGAGATAGAAGGTTTGAAGATCACAACATGTATATTTTATAGACAATATCCATGAGTTGATATTTCCATAATGCTGGAAACTTGCGCTGATCCATTCACTATCTCATTGGCTCTTTCTAGTGGCCAGGACAGCAGTGTAATAAATGACTCTAAATTACAGTGAGAAGGCTCACCTAGGACTCCACCTAGCAGAGCCATAACTTTCAAATGGAGAAAACACTAAACCATTCCTTGGCGATAATTGCTCTACTTTACCAGCAAAAGGTATTTGTAATGCCTACTTGCACATGTAATTGTTTCAAAGACAGAAGAACACAAATTAAATAGGCATGGGTCCTGCCTGCTAGAGTTAAGAATACAAACAATGACCTATGTGCTAAGAAGTCTACACAGAATCCAGTGTGAATTTTAAAGAGTATCAAGTTGTGCAGATGGATTGCAGCTATTATGTTGGAGAATTTAAGTGATGATTTTCCCCAAAGACAAAGAGCTGAAGTGTTACCTAGACAGAAGAAACAAAATGCATATTCATATTTCCTGGAGGTCTTATTTTGGCATAATGAACTTCTAGGAAGAGTTTTAAAAGCTGGTAATAAAATGCTCAAATAAGTATTGCAACAAAATAAGGTTCATGCTGACTTCTAGTTTCCTATGCCCTTAGTCCCATGCTGCTGATCATTATATTTTACAGATATAAATCACCTTCATCTTCACTGGGCTTCAGCAACATATAGCCACCATTTTTCAGAGCTTACAATGTGTCAGGCTTGTGGCTCATGGTGTATATCCATTAACATATTTAATCTCCTTAACAGAAAATGAAGTGTTATTATTCTCATTTTACATTTGAGTAAACTATGGCTCAGAGAAGTTATAGTACTTGCCAAATATAGCTAGTAAGATACAGAGAGAGGAGATTCAAGCCTAATGTATGTGTATGAGCTTAGCCACTATGCCAAGTGCTTTGTAAAGACTTATTTGATGAACAGAATGTAAGGTCTATAAAAGAGAGGAAATAATTTAGAAACAGGAAAGCTACATGCTTCTCCATTTATGAAAAGAATTATACTATGTTACTTTATCAGTTAGACTTGCATTTGGTTGCAAGTAAGAAAAAAACCCACCTAAACAATGTCTTAAAGATGAGGTTTATTTTTGTCTCACACAACCAGAAGTTTTGGTTCTGCAGATAAAAGATGTCAGGGCTGAAGCCTCTAAAATTCTCTTTGGCGTTCTCTCATAGATGCAAAATGGCTCTGCATCTACAGTGATAAGAGGAAAGGCTGGGGGCCTAAGTCAGGGAAGCAAATCTTTGGCATAGACCCCCAGCAGCTGATTGGAGATTAAATATGATTGGTTAGAATTGTGTCACAATGTACAACTGAAAGTGGGTATAGTATCACTCCAAAAACAACAAAAAAGTCCAATGAACTCTATATCAGAGTTATTTTAGTAAGAAAGCAAGGGTAAATGGATATTAGGTGGATAAACAGCATTGTCTGCCACATTTAACAGGAAAAGATTTGGGAATAGTTGAGTTTCATTGCAAGTGATGTAAGAGGCATCACATATAAATAACTTTGCAAGAGAGAAGGTATATTTAGTTATTTTAGTCTTATAGTACAGGGAGGGTAATTGCCTACCAAGAGCTGATCCCGGCTTTATTCCTTCCTAAACAAATTTGATGTAGTTCAGTTCTGCTTGTTATCCCAACATTACTCAAAAGGAAGTTGATAGCTAGAGTCAGTGTTTCTCAAACGCAGCAGAATTATCTGGAGTGTTTTTAAAAACAGATGGCTGGCTCCACCCTTAGAGTTTCTGACTCTGTGGATCTGAGGTGTGGCCCAAGAACTTTCATTTCTAACAAGTGCCCAGGGGATGTTGATGCTGCTAGTCCAGAAGCCACCATTTAAGAACCACTACTCTAATGAAGACCCCAATTAGTCTACGGCAAACAGGAGATGATGGTCTCCTTGAGAGCTGTTCTTGGTTGGGGGTGGGCACATGATCTAATTTGGTCCAATTGGACTGAAAGAAATTATTGTTTTGTATTTGATAAAAGGTTTCATTCTCTTTCTCCATCTGGAATAGTACAAATGTTTTGTGATTACAAAGACATAAGCCCTAAGAAGCCAACGATGAAGTTAATATAGAAAAGATACAGAAAAAACGTATCCTTAGTTGAGGCTCTTGAGTTGCAGTCCCTCTAGACTTCAGCTATGTGAACTAATTAAGTTCCTTAAAGCTTGAGCCAGTCAAGGTAGGGTTTGCTGTAGTATGTATCCAAAAGCATCCTAATGATACAAAGGATAAACTGAAAGTTTAAATGAAAAATACAATTATACTTTATTTAATGAGGAAAATAAATAAATAAATAAAATCTACATGTAACCCCAAACTTCATTCTAGACATTGGTTTAAAATTTTCCTCTACACCATTTTTTATAACTGGTAATGAGTACCAAAATAATTTCATTTTTCCCCAACCACCTCTAGCTAATGAGCAGTAAAAAGACAAAATAGGATAAAGAAGTAAAAGATCTAAGTCATTTCATCCACAAAGTGAATAAATAACCATCAATTAAGTTGATTAAAAGATAAAAATTCCATTTTCTTGCTTTCTTACTTCCAACTTCCAATTTTCCTAATATATCTCTACTCTGTGCCTCTCACTCCATCCCTACAGAGGCAAAGGAAGGGAGGAAAAGAGACAACTCATTTCAATACAAGAAACTGAGTAACACAGTGGTTTTAAAATTTATGGAGTTCAGGGATCAATAAAGCAACCATTTCTGGCTGAGGTAATTTTAAGCTATAATAAAATATTATTTTTATTAGTTATTTTTATTTTGGGAATTTTTGAAATACTTTTTAACTGAAGACACCAGTAAATATAAAATTTTAAAGAAATGTAGATCTGTAGTTGAAGAATGCAATGGGACAAAAAAAGCAAGGGTAACAAAATTTAAGTTGGCACAGAATTAAAAATTATGACTACTTATATATCACTTAGATCAGGGGTGGGGAACATCCCGCCCACAGGCCGGCCGTATAAGGTCTGAGAAATCATTTGGTCTGGCCCTGTCAAGGCATTAGGGGTGAGTTAATTAAATGTTTGACCAAATATAGCAGGCTCATTTTTAAGTACATAATCTGGATGGCCTGTGAATAATGTTATAAATATCCAAATGGCCCTTGGCAGAAAAAAGGTTCCCCATCCCTAACTTAGATACTGAAAATAATCAGACAAGCTGTTTAACAACAGACACCTACAACAGCCATTCCCTTCACCTATTTGCCTAAATGCTCTGCACCAAGTTGCTGATTACCATTCATCTTCTGTCTTTCCTGTTCGGTCACTTCCTCACAGAGCAGAGCAAGCGGGAAGCCCTCTTATTAGAGCACCGTGCCAAACACAAATGAATTCTTGTTCCGCCATTAAGATGAAGGGAAGGATATTAGCTTATAAAGGACTGAAGTGAGTATATTTCAATATTAGCAACATGAAAATATAAGTTTCAATTGAGATATTAAAATGGTAATATTTACTTCATCCATAATTGAAAGATATGTTCATAATAATTCATTTTGGGAGCACTACTATATAGTATTTGCCTGAAACAAATTATGCAAATACTTACATCTTATAATTTATTCAATTGCTTTCTAATTCCTCATTTTCTTAACTAAATTAGCTAAAACAGGAAATATATGACCAAAAAATTAATGTCCATCATCCAAATTAGTGTACAATGAATACATCTTTCAAACTAAGAGATCCACGATGGGCAGATCTCTATTCTTGCCTTAAAGGAATACTGCCTATTTAAATAGATACACAGAGGTTTTGGTGATTTCTTTTAGATACTTATGGATCTACAGAAGCTCACACAATACACCAATGGCAAGCAGTTAATTCATTAATTAACCAAAATATTTTTTGAGGAGAAGATAGCACTAAACAGTACAGTACTGAATGTGCAGTTGTGGTTGTTTGAGGTCCCTGTCTGCAAACTGTGTGGTGGAGACAAGCAATGCCTATGCTGTTTCTAATTATTCCAATTATCATGGCACACTATGAAAACTTGATTAATAACACTGAAGATATTGTTGTGGCAATTAGCCATATGGTTGTGGGACTTTATTCTGTCACGATTTAGCCATTAGCATCTACTTATGTTTGTCAGAACAGTGCATCCGTGACAAGTTGAAGTTCTGCTCACCTTGCTGAGTCCCCTGTGAGCAACACTAGAGAACTGTTTATTCCTGGGAGCCTCTTGCCTGAGTAAATTTTTCATGTGGCATCCGGTTTGACTGGGGACAAATGTCAAATGGCTTATGTGACGACCCATCAAGCTAAACTTTCTTTGAAAAACCACTTAGTGACTCGTGTGTCAAAACAAACTACTTGAAGGAAAGAATTTGACCAGTAATAACTGGTCATCTATGCTGCACCACATATTTCCATGGTGTGTAATTCAGAGAAATGAATCTTCATATATTGACATGTAGAAATCTGTAAATGATATTTTAAAAGCTATATGTATACACACCCCATGCAGCAGAGTATTTCCACCTATATTTTGCATGACGTTTGCATTGAAGTTAAGAGAACTGAGGAAAGCACATACACGGCCAAATGGGAAGTACAGGCTAAGTCTGTCACTGTAACAAAAGAGCAGTCGACACCTCCTGGAGACGTAGGAGCACTGTCCTTTGGAGTCTCCACACTTCCCAGAAGAGCTGAAGGAGCAGCGGGATTAGAAAGAGGGGACGGATGGAGTCTGGAGCGAGTGACAGAGAGGAACCAGCTACCTTCCCAGTGATCTAAACCATTTCATCTAATTCTCAAGTATTTGTCACGTACAGTTGTGTCAGTTACCCATAACTGTAGCACCTGCCCTGCTGTTTCTTTGCTATCAGCCACCACTGGATCACCTCTTTGTAAATAAACTCCTGAACTGCAGGCACTGGCCTCTGCAATTTGTAAGTTTTGGAAAATGTCACATTAATATTTACAGACTTCCATTGTTTTGCATAGTGAATATATTAAATTTAATTTTAGAAAAATGTGCAAATAAATATTTTCTCTTAGAAAATGATTTTCCTAGAAAACATTTTGTCTTAAGTCATAATAATTCTGGCTCACATTTATATGAGTGATTACTATGTTAAGAGCTTTACGTGTAGCATTTCATGTAATTCTGAACTCTTTAAAGGTATCGTGCCCATTTGGCAGGTGAGAAACTGCAGCTTAGAGATGCAAGTTATTTTTTCTAAAGTATACAGAGTAAGTGGTGGAGCTGGGTTCAATTCCAGGCAGGCTGACTCATATTCTGAATCACTATTTTATAGTGCCTTCTAATAAAAGGTATATAAATGTAGTAAACCTTGCCTGGCTGGTGTGGCCCAGTGGTTGTGTGTTGCCCTATGAACCAAGAGGTGAGGGCATATGCCCAGGTTATGAGATTGGTCCCCAGTAGGAGGCATGTAGGAGACAGCCAATCGATGATGTTTCTCTCTAATCACTGATGTTTCTATCTCTCCCTTCCTCTCTCTAAAATTCAATAAAAATATATTTTTTAAAAATATAAATATAAATATAATAAAATCTTTAAACCTGTAAAGTATCTGGAAAGTTATTAATAGAACATTACAAATAATTCTAAAATAAATATTCAAGCTGAAAATTACAGTAAGAAATCAAAATAGATTACTATAACAGTACAGAGATCTGAACAGGCAACTCCAACTTAGTTCACCTGACACAGAACTCATTATTGTACCCCTCTCCCTCCCCAACCTCTCTCTCCTCCTTCATCTGGGAGTGGAGTTAAAGGCTCTTAGCCCTTACACCCTCCTTCTTCTGTCTCCAATCCTTGAATGTCAAGATATATCATTGCCTGATTTGTAAGTTATCCTTCCCTCTGAAACTCTACCACCAAAGACCTTATCTTTCCTGCCTCTCACTCCACCCGTTTTCTAACCTGCCTCTGGGCTGCCATGCTATGTAGGCCCATTCTGCTGCCTGACAGATCTTTCTAAAAGGTAAATCTGATCAATTCTGTCCTGCGTTGCTCATCCGATGAACACTTTAGAATAGCATCTAAAATCCTGTCTGCTGAGACTCATTTATGGCCACTTCCCCCTAGTTTTAGTCTTTCCTAATTGCACACTACAAAGTCGCGATTTCCTCACCGCTTTTACACAAGACAAAAATGCTCAGCCTCTTCACTGGATATGGGGGAACTCCTTCAAATACCTCTATCAAGTATCTCTTCTTGCTGGACCCGCATCCTGTCTGCCATGAAGCACAGATAGCCATTCTTCTGAACTCCCAATAAAACTACCTTCATAACCTTCATACCTTCCTCTGCAAATCATTCTGATTCACATGCCTTTTATTTACAGGACTAAGTTCTTCTATACACCATGATGAGTTCCTTGAGGTATATTTCTAGTTAGCACCAGCACACAATAAGTGCTAAATTAAAGAAAAATGTTTCACCTATATTTAAAATAATTGATTTTATGTATTTTTCTACATAATTAGTTAATGTCAAGATTGACCATATACAATGAATTTTTTCTTATTACAAAAGTAATCTGTATTTGTCTCAGAAAAGCTAGAAAACAAAAGCATAGCAAAATGAAGAAAATAATGATACCCATAATCTCATAGCCCCAGAACAATCTTGGATTACAGCTTTTCAAGTCTATTTCCATGCACATGTAAAATATAAACATACTTATTTTATAATAAGAATATTTTTATATGTGTATTCTGCTATAATCTTTTTTTCTATGTCAATAAATATGCATCTCTAAAGAGTGATTTAAAGTGGCTAATAGTATTATTCCATTGTATGGACATACAATTATCTATTGAACTATTTTTAAGTATTTAAACTTATAGAGTTTGTCAGTATCATAAATAAATATTGCCAAAAAAGCTTTACAGCAAAATCTATGTATATCTTTAATTACTCTCTATTTGTGACAACATAAATAGACCTAGAAGATATTATGCTAAGTGAAATAAGTATGACAGAGAAAGACAAATATTGTAATGATTACACTTATATGTGGAATATAAAAAATAAAACAAATGACAAAAAAAAAAAAAAAAAAAAAAAAAAAACAACTCACAGACACAGAGAAAAAATTGATGATTGCAAGATGGGAGGGGGCTGGGGTCTGGGCGAAAAAGGTGAAGGGGATTAAGTACAAACTGTCAGTTATAGAATAAGTCACAAGGGTGTAATATACAGCACAGGGACTATAGGCCATAATATCATAGTAACTATGTCTGGTGTTAGATGGTTACTAGATTAACCGAAACAACTCACCGACACAGAGAAAAAATTGATGATTGCAAGATGGGAGGGGGCTGGGGTCTGGGCGAAAAAGGTGAAGGGGATTAAGTACAAACTGTCAGTTATAGAATAAGTCACAAGGGTGTAATATACAGCACAGGGACTATAGGCCATAATATCATAGTAACTATGTCTGGTGTTAGATGGTTACTAGATTAACCATGCAATATTATGTTACTTTCATGTGTACAACATAGTGATTAGACAATTATATACCTACAAACTAACATAATATTGTGTGTTAACTATAAATTTAAAAAAAATTAAAAAAATGTCAAGATCCAAACCCTTTTTACCACTTTTTAAAAACCAAATTAAGAAAGTCTAAGCTCAGATTTCTTTTTAGACTTTAGATTTAAATCTTAATTATCCATCAGGTGTAGCCCCTTCCACACTTATAATATCACTTTGAACTCTAACTTCTCCTCAGGGGAAAAGACAAATAAAATTTAAATTTAAAAATCATTAATCAAATTTCATATTTCCATATTGGATTTATTCCAAAATCAAGTAAGTCAGGCCAATAAAATAATTCCTCCTATAACTGCAATAGCATTGTGCATTTGTTGAAAACCCCCTTGGAACTATCACAGCCCCATAGAATTCATCTCTATATAAAAGAGTGACATTGCTTAACTATATGCCTTCACCGTCAATCTTTCACCTAATCCCCTGCCTGCTAATATACTGAGCAAGTGAATCTCTATTTTTAATGTGCATGAGAATCTCCTGAGAATGTTGTTAAAATGTGAATTCTTAGTCAGTGGGCTAGCCTGGCGTGGGACCTGAGGTCTGCACTCCCACCGAGCTTCCAAGGGAGGCAGTGCTGTTGGTCCATGGACTACACTTTGAGTAGCAAGGGACACAGAAATGCCTTTGAAACAAAACTGCCTACAATTACCATTGGTTCTAGTTCACCTTTAGTAAAATTCTGCCTGGCTGTTCTCTGATTTCACTTGCCACTCTCCACTTTAGACTCGGTGTCATTTTGGGGGTCAAGCTACAGCTACTGACAACAACAGCTCATCATTCCAGCTGCAGGTGTAAAGCATCAAGTCCTAGGGATCCCACATCAGACACTTGGGGTACATGACTCATTCCAGAGATTCTGCCTATTATTCCTTCTTGGATTCACCAGGCTGGCACTGAAAGACACCTGCTCTCTTCATCCTAAGTGAGCTGTGTATTAATAGTTTCAAAATAAGTTTAAAATTAAAAGGTGAAATAAAATACTAATCATTAAATACTAGGGTTCCCAAATTATAGACTGAAACATTTGGTTAATAGGAATATGATAATGGTAGGCCCGTAACTTGGAATTTGCCTGAAAACTCTATCATTACCTTGCAAAATGGGTAGAAAAAGAAAGTGTATTAAAACAGAGAAAGAGAAAGAGGAGGTAAAAGTAGTAGTGAACCAACCAAGAAGGGTTGGAAACAAGATGAGCTGGATCTCCTGGAAATTATTTGAAGCTGAAAGCTGTCTGCTTTCTTTCGGGTTCAGTATATACATCAGGGATTCATTAACATGTGTTTATTTTTGCTTCAATTACTTTATCAGGATATATCAGTGGCTCACAGAATTGCTTGTAGAGCTTATGAAAACAGATTCCTGGACCCCGCTTACAGTTTCTGATTCAGTAGGGACTGAGGAATCTGCATTTCTAACCAGAACCTTTAAGATGCTGCTGGTCTAGGGCTACACACTCAGGAACCATGGTCTATGCCATTCTGAAGAACAACTTCTGTGTATTTTTCTTTTACTTAAAACAGCCAATTGCTATTTTTAAAATATCTATGGTTTAATTTCAATGATACTGCACCTTTTCCATGTGAATGTGAATTTTCTTTTTTTTTAATCCAAGGGTATTTTTTCCATTGATTTTAGAGAGAGTGGGAGGAAGGGAAGGAAGAGAGAGAGAGAGAGAGAGAGAGAGACAGAGACAGAGACAGAGAGAGAAGCGAAAGAGCTACATCAGTTGGTTCCCTGCATACACCCCGATGGGGCCAGGAACCTGCAACCCAAGTACATGCCCTTGACAGGGAATCGAACCAGAGACTCTTCGCTGTGCAGGTTGATGCTCTAACTACTGAGCAATACCTGCCAGGGCTTTAATGTGAATTTTCAATTTACATTTTCACAGTATGGTGATTACAACTTTTAAGCTAGTACAAAATACAAGTGAAAAAAGCTTACAGTGTGGTTTTGTTTGAGTGATACACAGTGGTGGTGAAAAACTTTCGAGAGATTGGGGTTCCTAAAAATAAATGAGGGCAGGAAGATAATCAGCAGAGAGCTGAGAGGTTCCCCAATGAAAATTATTGTTTTGTCCTTTCCAGTAAATTCTTAATGTCTTCAGCTGCAGAATAGCTCATTTCTGAGGTTCTTTTTGGCCTCATGAGTTAATCACACCAGGAGGAGTCACTTTAACTCACATGCCTTTAGGAGTAATGATACGTTTAAATGATTAAACAATCAGAAAAAAATGCATATCTCTCTAATGAAAGCAGTTAGCACACAGATCCATGGTTTATATGAGTATCACAAGTCATTTGTAAATAACATGTTCATTCTAGATATGTAAAGAGTTCTGTCATGCCCTGTGAAATAAATTATATTTTATTGGTGCCCGGGTGTTTCATAACTTTTATTTATTTGCTGCAAGAGTGGAGAATTAAGATAGAGTAGTTTATTTCACCCAAAGACTGACAAATGGCTCATTAGACACTTATGGAGCTGGAGCTAATTGTATGATTTTTTGTTGTTGTATTAATTGTCACTGCTTGCTTAACGTGCTCAGCCTGGTGGTCATCGGCAACCATTTCTCACACTATCCTACAGACCACCCTTGAAAATAACATTTAAAAAAAAGAGAAGAAAACATAACTTAAAATGTAATTTGGATTAGAGGAGTGCATGGGAGGGATGACAAAGTGTTGTTGTATTAATTGTCACTGCTTGCTTAATGTGCTCAGCCTGGTGGTCATCGGCACCCATTTCTCACACTATCCCACAGACCACCCTTGAAAATAACATTTAAAAAAAAGAGAAGAAAACATAACTTAAAATGTAATTTGGATTAGAGGAGTGCATGGGAGGGATGACAAAGAATTAAAGTGATGGCCTTTCCCCACTGGGCCACCAATAACCATCAATCCCAAACAGCAGTCACTTCACATCACCTAACAGCTTGAGTCACAGAGAGTCAAAGAGCTGCTTTTTGTTATTCAGATTCAATATCATTTACATTGATACTTTTTTTATTTTGCCAGAGACATAAGGTCAGAATTGATTGAATATGTACTACCTGCATATAATGATTTCTCGTTTTTTACAATCATGTGCTAACGCTGCACAGTAATGGCCTATGGATGAAGAGACAGATGTACTACCGTCATTCGCTACACATTTGCATTAACAAATCATCATTTAATTGAAGCCCATCCAACAAGTTTATGCTACTTAAATAAAGTTCCTTTCAATAAAAGATGCCACAATGATACATGGTTGTTAACTACAAGGAATAATTTTTTTTAAAAAATTATATTTATTTTTATGTCAAAGACTTAGGTGTGCATTACACAACCATTTATTAATTTTAATTTTGCTTGGAATAAACAACCTGACAAATGGCATTTCAATCCAGGCTACTATGGAGCAGGATCATTCCCTTTTAAATAGAACAGTAACATCACAGTCTCTGCACGGCAGGTTTCACCTCCCATCCTCTTCCCAAACATATTAAAGAACATGACTTACATAAAAGCTACATAAAAGGCATATATTATTAATTATGTCAAAGCTTTAACATTAATATAAACCTAAAATTCTGCTCCTATCAGGGAGGACTATTATTTTAAAAATATCATATTTAGTTTCCTGGGTTAATAGTTAGGAAATTACCCAATAAACTCGAATTTCTATGCTTCTTTAAAAAAACCAGGGGAGGGTTGTTGTGCAAATATTGATTCTCATCTTGGTTTCACAAACATGTTGGTCATTTATGCCTCTTTTACGAACATTCTGATTGCATTTACCACATTACCCGAACCTCAAAACTAGCACTACCTCCCATTTACAAAATGTCTCACAGTCTTAAAATCAAGAGTGCTTACATAGGGTAAGGACATTTTCTCCCACTCCTTTTCAAGTCCTTATGTGCAAATGATGTTTCTTTGTTCATGCTAAAGGTAAGGACACTCACTTAAAGTCAAGTTCTACCTATTGATAGCCTAAATGCAGAGCATTATGCACTTCGTGGACAGAAAAAGTATATGTGCATCTATTCACGTATGTGTACAGACCTACAGGTGAGAGTGAAAGGTGTTATGAGGGCATTATTCTGACAGCTTCTAAGCTGACAAAACTTTGTCCTTAATGCATGTTTTATTTTCTCCAAATAAAAATTACCTTTTATTTCCCCTGGGTTTATGTACCTTAACGATATGTAAAATGTTTTATTTAAACTGGCAACAGAAATCTCTGAATTGTTCAAATAAACCTTCTAATTGTTTTCTAAATTGCATTCTTTTAAAATGAGAGCAAGACTAGAGAAAAATAGGAAGAAAAATTTTAATCTATACCTCAGTAGGTTGCTTAGGGTTCCTTTTACAGTTCCTTTTACTGTAGAGACAGGTGAAATTTCACCTTGGTATAGGATTCCAACTAAATTATGGCATACAGAAATGTGTCATAAATCAACTTCAAATACTGGACAAAAGATAAATAACAGAAGATTTATATTCTGACATACAGAACAGTTTCTAACTACAATACAAAGCAAAAGAAAAAAATCCTACTGTGCTACTCCAGCGCTGCTGCTTCTTGCCCTTTTTATATGCTAACTCGGAATGGTAATTATGGATCCTGCAAGTTGACTTCTGTTTTCCAGAACTATGAGTTGTACGTAAAACATGCCTTTTCATGGAAACAATTACCATTAATCAAAACACCGAGCGCTAATACCACTCAAGTCCAACCCACCGCTGTGCCCAGCAATATATCAACCTGTCTGTTGTCAAACACGCTAAACAAACTTAAACAGACTGTTTTCACTACAAATAACAGGAAAAATGCTTGCTAAGTAATTTTTAAATTCAAATTGCTATCTCCGTAATCCATTCTGTCAGTGGATTTTAATTTTAAGTATCAATCACAGTCCAACACAGACAGATCACTATTTGGCTCTGAAAGAAAGAGACGCGGTGGCACTGATGAATGGAGCTGCCTGCAGAAGACTTGGTAGGACAACGGCTTCTGCTAACCTCTGATAATTTAGTACAGGAGAACACGTAACATGTAATACGTTTCACTTTTTTAGGGGTTTGTAATGCTTCATTTCCCAGCAAGGACTATTAGCATAAGAAAAGAATGTCTGATTGTACATTTCACTTTTTTAGGGGTTTGTAATGCTTCATTTCTCAGCAGGGACTATTAGCATAAGAAAAGAACATTTGATGGCTCTACAGGAGTCAGAAATAACAAAACTATTTCTATACCAAGTGTGCAAGGCCCATAACTCTATTATTTTCTATTTACTTTAATTTTGAAATCAGTCTTCGAGAAAATGACACGAGAAGTTTTCTATGAAGATGAAAACCACTTCACCTCTGTTCACATAAGCATCAGACATTTATACCACCAGCAAGTTCAATACACAACTATCTGTATGCAAAGCTGTCATCTATAGCTGTGGTAATTAAGTAACTGTCTTGAAAAACCTTTGTTTTTTTTCACTATACTTTGTATTTTTCCTATTTTACTCTAATTCTTCTCTTTTAGTCATTCAACCAAAAGGTAAGATTCTCACCCCAGAGACAAAGGCCAACTATTTTATCAATCAGAAAGTCAGCTCTCTTTACTAATTTCTCATCAGTGGAGATGTCAAAGTATTTGCTAAAAGAAGATGAGAAAGGGGCTGGGAACAGTGGAGTTTAGCAAACAGATCAGGCATTTACTACCAGCAAGCTCCATTATGGATTTCTGAGCTTTGTAAGCCAAGCTCCCCCAAGTGTAATTACATTTTTATTTATAATGGGTTTGTGACTGTTAACTTCATGTTGCCGAAGCCTGTTTCCCCCACACATGTTCATACACACCAATGTGAAATAGCATTCTGTATTTACTACTAGACAGTACACATTGATGATGATTCCTTTCACTTACAAATCAAAATTGAACATTAATGAAAATATATTCATAACACAAAAAAAGCCAAGGCATGCAGGGGCTGAGACAGACCATGTGCATATTAACAGATCACTCTTTCACATAATCAAATTATTTTTCACAGCTTTATGTAGTAGGAAGGCCACTATAAATCCAGTATAGAAGGATAGAAGGATGCTACACATAGCAGACTACAATTTTAGTGCTAGTGATAGCCAAGATTAGTGCAAATGTAACTAGGAAAAAAGGTCTGAAGTCCACCCAAAGCCAATGTGTTCTTATTCAGTTGAGCAGTTTGTTCATTCACAAACCTGTCCTCCTGATAGAATTTATCACCTTTGTTTTATCATTAATCCCTCCCCTTCTCATTTAGGTAGAAACCCCTGTATACTTTACACCTACTTTTAAATGCTTAATACCAGTAACCACAGGAGAATCTCTTCTCCCCTTGAAAAACTGCAAATAAAGATGTCAGCTATTGAGTATATTTGTGGCATCTCCAGCAGCTGCTGTTAAATACCAGCTGGTCTAGCTGATTAAAATTACCTCCGAGTTGGTATTATAAAGATGCCTGGGCAGCGCTGCTGTATTAATGGATTATTGAGTGAGCGATGAAAACCTTGGCCAGCTGATGCGTTTTATTACAGATAGGCTTTATGATGTGTAATCACTGTAATTTTTACAACTAGAGAAAATATGAAAAAAGGAGTCAAAAAATCCCCATAGAAACGGATTTAACTAGATTATTCCTACCATTCTGTTTCTTAGAAGGAATCAAAGTACATAATTACTGTGTTAAATATCCAGGTACAGACCTATATACACAATTTATCCCTCTATCTATGTGGGTATGTTATCATCAATACAGACAAGCAGAGAATGCACATGGACATATGCAGTATGCATACAATTTGTGTGAATAGATATTTACTATGTCGTTGTCTGCCAAGCCATGCAATTGGCTACAATGGGATCACATGACCTAAAATAGTGTTGAACTGTTCACCAGCTGGGCAATAGCTGAAAATCCAAATCTGGCCAACTGGACTGTGGTTTGCAGTCCAAGGGACAGGATCATTTCTCTCCCTTTGCCATTTCCCTTTAGTTGTTTTCTGATAAGCCAAGGTTTTTATAGAACTCTACCAAATTGTCCCCAGATCCTGTAACTTCCAGCTTATGTTCAAAAGAAGGTATGGCAGTTTATTGGCTCAGCTGGTTCTATGTCTGCTACAGGGGCCAGGACCCTACTCTATCAGTTTCCAAGGTCCTTCAAATGCACTGTCCTATTAATGGTACTTAGGGCTCCTGAATGCTCCCAATTGTTTTAAGAATAAGCACGAACTTGCTGCAGGCTGTGGCCAATTAAAATAGATCAAGTAGAAAATAAAAATTCATTCAAATATGTCTCTGGGTGAATTGGGATCTTGTAGGAAAAGATAGCCTTCTCAGACTGGATTCTCTTTTAGGTAAGCCACAGTTTACAGTTGTATTTAAGAACATAATGTTTATCATCAAGTAGGATCAAGTGTGTTGTTTGGGTTTTGCTGTATAATACTTAATATCAATTTTTTACACATCCAGAATAAAATACATCCAACTTGTGACTGGAAAGCAATGAAACTTATTCTTTTTATTTAGCAAAGGTACCAAAATGTCTCTGTGAAATTATTCTTTCAGAGCCAGAGGCCTTGGTCGGCTTTTTGTATACCTCCCATAGAAGCCCAGCAGTGTGTTCTGAGGATGAGTTTTATTCATGTAAGTAACTAACACTTCTAATTAGAGCCACATGTGATGAGCAACCTGAGAAATGAGGTTAGGTAATATTTTGAGGTCAAATGCTTTTTTAAAAATTATTTTATTATACTGCCATGAAACAGGTTGCTAATGAAGATAATTTCAAAAAGGGAATTCCAGAAATATTTTGAGTAATGTTTCATTAAAATAGGTGTCTAACTTATTAAAGTGACCATGCTTTTGAAGAACCACAGTCATTTTCAATATAAAAACACTGGTATGCTGGCTTAAACAAACTAATCATTGTTGGTTAAAGCATTTGGTTTGATCATGTTTTCATGGAAATGAATGTAGTCATTTGTGTGCAAATTTGATATTGGAATTTATTTGCCATTTTGTCCAATCTCTCATTCACAAGGCAACCATCCATAAAATTTCTGATAGCTGGTTTGCAGTCCAAGGGACAGGACCATTTCTCTCCTTTTACCATTTCTCTTTAGTTGATTTCTGATAAGCTAAGCTGGGGACTGCTGAGCCTCTGTTGAAACATTGGGGTAAAGGTAGAGGATTTTTCCACTTGCTGATTCAAAATCTGCACTCCCACACAAATTATTTCGACTGGTTCTTCTCTAGCCTTCTATAGAGGCTACTCCCTGTTCCATTAATAATTCTCAAATACCCACGTGATGTAACATAGAGCACACTGCTTGACATCAGTGGGTGTTTAATAAAGCAAATGCTAAAGGAATGATGGCTTAAAACAGTTCTATTTTTAAAAATTTTAAACTGAAAAAATCCAATCATCCTACATTAATGAAATCAAGTAAAAGATATAAACTTAAAAAGCTAAGAGAAAATGACATACACAGCTTAATCAAATTTCCTTAATGTGAAAACTTATAAATCTAACAGTTAGGCCAAGAGACAAACTTCTGACCAACTGATCACACCACCTCACATTTACTACTGTTTTAAAACTGCATTTTCCACAAAAGTGTAGGAGTGAAGTCAAAGGTAAGAGGAAAATCATATTAGGAGCTGGTCCACCCTGATTTGGCACAGTCGTTCTAAATACCAAGAAGCAGGGCACCTTCCTGCCTAGAGCTGATCAAGCTACAGAAATACAGCTAGGCATTGATGGGCTACACCAAAGCAAAAGGCATTTGCTATATGGAGGCTCAGAACTCCAGAAATAACCATTTCCCATTAATTTTCAATTTAAAGAAATAATATTATTTATCATTTTTATTATTTAGAAGTATGAGATCTTAACTAGAATTTTATGATCCCTGCTATGATTTATCATTATTTTCTTTTAATTTAATGAACACTTTGAAAATGTTTCCTATGTGCCAGACACCGTTTAAGGTACTATGCAAATATAAGGCTCCACATGGCAAACCTATAAGGAAGGTAATCTTAATTTTACTTTAATGCAACTTTTGCAAGCATCCATTGCAATGCAGTACCTGCACTCAAGTTCTGGGTTGCAATGAATGAAGAGTTCAGCAATTCTAAGAAGGGACAGATAAAATATATTATACATATTTTTTCTGAATAGTTCTTGTTTCAGATAAAATAAAGACCTTTTCATTATAAACTGATAATTAAAATGAAGTAAACCTACAATACATACCAAATATCAACATTATATAATTCTACCCATTAAAAATACATTTGGCCCTAGCTGGTTTGGCTCAGTGGATAAAGCTTCAGCCTGTGGACTGAAGGGTCCCGGGTTTGATTCCTGTCAAGGGCACATGCCCAAGTTGTGGGCTCAATCCCGAGTGGGGGGTGTGTAGGAGGCAGCCGAACAATAATTCATCATTGATGTTTCTATCTCTCTCCCTCTCCCTTCCTCTCTGAAATAAATAAAAAGATGAAAAAAAGATACAAAAATAAAGTAAAAAACACACAAACATTTGTAGTTCTGTTCCCTCCATTCCTCCCACCCCAGGCATAGAGATTTACCATCTTCATACTTGGGGTCTGGTCACTAGAGGAACTGAATTCTGGTTCTCTTCAGTGCCACTGATCTGGCTGAATTCTGACAGTGTTCACAATGCTGACTGTTCTCACTAGCTGTATTTTTAATAGTTTAAGTCCCATTAACTTACTTAGGTTAGAAGTTGTCTTTAATAAAAGTTGAACCTACTCAGCATAGGTGTGATCTCTCAGCCTGTCATTAATTCTTTTCTCCCCAGTCCTAATCATTTTTACATTGTTTCTGATGCCTCCTAATTAGGGCTTATGTCTATTAAAACAATTATCTATTCTAAAAGGTCTAACATATTTTCTCCAACAAATTTCATGTAATATAACATTTAATTTCAGTAAGATTTTAAATAAAATTCAGTAAAAAATCTTTTAAAATGTTTTTAAAGTTTGGGAAATTTTTTAATGCTACACATGCCATTTGCAGTTTAAGTCATAATCAGAACCCTTTGGAGGAGATACAGTGGTATAAAAATATCATCTGTAACATCATATAAAAATACCTAAGAAATAATAATTGAAGTACAATGAAAATAAAAGCATTATTTTTATCAGAGAAAGCAAATTTTAATGAAAAGTTTTTAGAAAGAAAATGTATATATA
>NW_005356674.1:8821315-8855778 GCF_000412655.1 Myotis brandtii
ACAAACTGAATTACTAGCAACATGCTACCAATGAGATTTAAGCCTACATCTGTTAGTGGTGGTTGCTGGGAGAGTTTCTGCTTTGCTTGATCAGAGGAGGCAAATAAGGTTGACACCAGCCTCTTGAACAAATATACAGCCTTGAACAATTACCTACTGATCTACTAAATAACTGATGTCTAGCTGTTTTACTTTAATTCAACTTTAATCCCAGCATCCTGAGACCATTTAGCCACAATCATGAAGAAAGGCCGAGAGAATCTGCAGGTCTCCATACTGTAAAGCCACTGAACCACTGCCAGAGCTCCTATCTCCAGACTTGTTACTTTTTAGGAAAATAACAAAAAGCACCATTTGTTTAGGCCATTGCTAGTTGAGTTTGTTACTTGCAGCCAAATGCATTCCTGATATAGTGTTCCTTATATTTGTGCTCCTACAGGAGATTGTACATGACTCTAATCATTAAATTATATCAAAATAATGTTGTTTACAAATATATCACACTAGACTAATCATAGTATTTACCCCAACTACAAAGATGTAACTTTAATAGTAAATGGGATATTCCAGCCATGATTTTATCTAAGTCCGTATACTTCAAATCTCATTTTTTTCTCTATGCAATACTGTGAGCTCCTTGTGAACAAATGCTTAACATTTATTACAAATTAAAATATTTGTTACATTATACTGGGAGGTATAGTGGAGAGATGTGTGAAATATGCCATGGAATTAGCTGCCTGTGATGATATCAAATTCACCAACAAGAGATTTGCTAAGTTCGAGATATTCAATTATTTAATATGGATATTAAAGAAATCAGATTGAAGCATTTCATAAGTAGGTAAAAGAGAGACCTTTCAGATCCTAAAAAGCTGGGATTCTGTGCAGGGCCAATGACAAAGCCCTATGGCCTGGTGTCAAATACCTCACTCCACCTGGGTCACAATATATTCATCCATACTCATTGAACATGGCAGTTACATAAAACTACATTTCAAGCCTAAACGTAATATCATTCAGTCTACACATTTTCCATTTTGAGCAAAAAAATTTAACAGGAAAGTGGTGAAGTAAAAATATTCAGTCAAAAGTTTTTGTCGAATCTGGTAATTTGACAGGAAAGAAAACGCAGCTCTAACTTGTCCAAACTGTTCTGGTAAGTACATGATAGTTCCACATAAAAATTTCCCTTCCTATGGACTTATCTATTTTTTTTTAAAGTTCTAATATATTGTCAGAGATTAAGGTAAATACATTTGACTGTACTGAAGATTGTTAAGACAGAGTTATTTCATAGTAAGCATTCTTGCCATGTCCTCCATTTTTCGTAATTCTTCAAAGATTACTGACAATGGTTCAAATATACCTTTAAGGTGTTTCAGTTTTGTGGATGTTGACATAACATACTCATTAACAATAATTAAGTACATTCTTACTTATGTCCTCACATTTTTTTTCTTATATGATCAATTTATAATCAATAGAGACAACTGAGAAAGTAACAAAAAGTATAAAGAAAATAAACACCATCCATCATTCCCTCTCAGACATAACTACTCTTAACAATGCTTGCCAGTCTAATTTTCATATAAAAACATATGTACATTTTGCCTTGGCATGGCTATGGGCCTTGGGCTGTCCAGTGCCGTTGATTTACTATTTCCTCTGTAGGAGGCTGGCTTCTGCTCACTAACAAGACTCCTCTGATTCCAGGATTTGTACCTTCCTGGTCTCTGTTGCTAATCTGGTCACCCTGAGTTTGGCTCATAATCCAACCTAACACAATCCCTGTGGATGCCTTTGTTTCCTACCATACTCATAGACTGAATCATATTAGGGTGTGAATATAGGCTTAAAAGGTCAAAGCCTGGCTCAGCTTCTTGGTAGGTGGTTAATCTAAATAAGCCTTTATAAGCCTTAATTTCCTCATCTAAAAAGTGGGGATAATAGCAGTACCTATCCCAATGTGTTCTAAGGATAAATAAAATAATCTATGTAAAGCCATCGGTATGATCCTGGCCTACAGAAAATACTCAATAAATATTAATAATTGTTAATAATTATTTCAAATAATTATTCTTCCCATAATTCTTAATCATGATAATTATTCAAATAGAAGGGAATATACTCAGCTTTTTCAACAGGAGTAATCCTGGGGGAATACCCAGTGGTGGGTGACAAGATTATCATTGGATCTTCACCTTCTAATCCCTCATTCTGGTTTATACATTAAATGTATAAGATAAAACTCATTGAAAAGAAAAGAATATTTCAATCATTAACTGTGTTTAGAATAGGAAGCTTTTTGCTTAAACTGTTGGAAGAGAATTTTTAAGGTAGGTAATTACACTGCTTTAATGACTAAAAGTTATATTGTTTAACATATGTTTATATTTCAAATATCGTTTAAAAAAACTTAGTAGTCATACATAATTATACTGTGATGTGTTAGAACAAATACACTGTGATATAAATATTTTTAAATTATTTCACAAAATTAAGCAGATTATTTATCAATAACCAAGAACCTCCCCAATTAAATTATTATAAACCACCACAGCGAAACAATTGCTAATCCAGAAAATAGAAAAAAAGGGGAAATGGAAGATGTACAATAAACATTTGGGAGATATGAAATTTATTCCATGAGTGTCGTAAAGAGCTCATAATTTACAAATGTCAAAGCCCAAGTGTGTTATGAGGGTCCTTCCTCAAAAGTGACATTAATTGCATATCCCACAGATGCTTATTATGTATTCTATTTATATCAAAGTATAAAATGTAGTTGAAAATATACAAATTCAATATATTTAAGGTGATAATAAGACATAGTTACTCTCTCCTCTTCCTCATCTATACTATAACAACCTGATTTGGGGCCCCAATTATTTCTTTCCTAACTGGCCTCAATGTCCTAACCTTGTTAATAGCTATTTTAAAATAAACTTTTATGTCTATAAACACAAACATATTAGCTAGACTTATAAGTGTACATTACAATTCATTAATAACCTACAGTGCTGCCAAATACCCATGTTACCCACAACTTTCTTATTTCAAGTGGGAATGATGAAGCTTCTCTCAATGATGAAGCCAAGCTGAAGTCACAGAAATGAAAACAAGCATCTCTAAAAACAGGAAAGCAGACTTCTTAAATTACAGTTTAGGAGTTCCAGAGAATAAAGAGAGCTCAATATTTATTAGTGAATGAGTCTGTAAACATGAGGACATAAAGAAAACATTCACTGATAGTTTTTACTTTGGACTAAATAAATTGGTCCTAAACCTTTGACTTGAGATTCTTTGTAATTCAAATAATGAATTTATATTTACTGAGCATCTACTTGTACATCTCAATGATATCTTTTCAATTTTTTCATGTTCTACCTAATTGAGAGATGGAATTTGCAAGAAAAATCTACCAAGGAACTACCTAATAGTTCACAAATATGTTCTATTGTTTCAATATAAAAGATCCTTTTGTTGTCTGTAATACTGCATAACTAATTTATATTTATTAAAACTGCTATCTTTGTAATTTGCCTACTCACCTTATAAGCCACTGAATGAATACATACAAATACACACACACATATCTAGGGAGCTCCCTATTTTTTTGCTACAGAGTTATGTGTCTAAAGAAGATTAATATATTATGTTCACTGTGAAGGACATTGAACTTACTTTTCAAAATGCACTTCTGAGGGTAGAACAGAAGACCATACAATAAAATGGAAAGATTATAGGACTGTTTGGGTTCGGGGCTGGCTCCATGTGTGTATGACCTGTGCAACCCTATACTTCTTAAAATGCTTGGTTTAATGATCTGCTGCTGTGCATTTTAAAATTCTGACTAATTTTTTAAAGGAGGCCATTCATTTTTATTTTGCACTGGGCTCTGCAGATTATGGAGCCAATCCTGCTTGGATTTGAATTATGACTTAGTTTCTTCCTCTGTAACAAAGTGGTAACAATTACCAGGGTTGGTGGGGATATTAGGTGAAATATCATATGTAAAAGCGATGAGCACAGAGCCTGGCACATAGGATAGAAATGAGATATGAAATGAAATGGAGCTGAACCAGTTAGTTCTTGCTCTTACTCTTATAAATCTACACACAGGAAATCGTCATAAATCATAATTAGGTAGAGCTGCAATGTAAACTTTTAATACTTACAACCCATATATCTGTGGTGCAATTTCTAGTCTGTTCAAGTGCATGTAGAGCTCAATATCATGCTTCTTCAGTAGATGATCCTGGATTTGGTTGACTTTAGTAACAATAGCAACTGTTGGCCCTAAGTCCTGTGGTCTAGCAAAGGGGATGGGAGTTAGCAGTGTTTCTTTCCCCTAAAAACAAGAAAAATACAACAAGTATTATATTTCAATTTGAAATTAACAAATATGTGGACGTCGTTCCTGAATACATTTATCAATTGGAGTTTAAATAAGAACCAACAACTAGTCTAAATAGAATCAATAATCATTTAATGACAAATGCTTATAATGTGGAATCACATGCTGATCATCATAAAGATGATTGTGAACATAAAGGCCAGAAAATGCCTTCTAAAATACTTTCTACCTGTACTCCCTTTACCAATTTCTCTGGTGATGTTACGCATTACAAGATAATTCTGGCTAGAGGTAGTGGTGGCCACTAGTCTATTTGTCCATGGGCAGTCTATCTAATCAGCCATAGTACCTAAAAGAAACACTCTAATGAAAACATTTTTCTTGTGGCATAAAACTAGAATATGAAAAACAGCAAATGAAAACTTTTAATTTGAGCTCTCAAAACTATAAAAAAGTCAGAAAATAAAGGAAACTAAAACTAGAAAATAAGATGTTCTTTAATTGTCCTTTATCAATTTAAATAGCTAAGCAGACTAAAATATAGCTGATTTTAAAAAACACACAAGACAATTTATATGGACCAAGTACAACATCTCCCACATTCCACAGTATGAAAGATATAACTGTAACTCCTATAATGCTTTCATGAAAACTTCAACTACCCCCTCAAATCTGATGGTTTCCTCAAACATTTATGTCTAACTACTGATATTGTCCTTGATTTCTACCTCTCTCTAAAATGGGATTTATAGCATCACTCATGATTGTCTGCCTATCATTCATCCTCAGTCTATTGCTGTAGCTCAAATTTATGTTTCTGCTTCACAAATGTTGCTTTTTCACATAATTCTGGTCTTAGTTTTATTCTCTACTTACACACAATTCCCAGAATAATCTCAGTCATCCACAGTGTTTCAACCAAAACCTTTTCCATAGATTTTCTAATCTGTATTCATAATTTAGAACTCTCGAGTGTTTCCACCATACATTCAAATCTTGGCAAGAGATCTTAGATTGCTAAAAGGGTGTCTTATTCAGTAGGCCCACAACTAAGTTCATCATCTTCTGCTCAAACACACGTTTATCCTTTCCCCATGCATACCTCAACCCATCCTCCAATAGGAACACCACTTTACCAATTTTAGTTCCTCAGAACCACTCAAGGGATTCTTATATGTCTCCTCTTCCTCAGCTATACTGTTATAACCTGATTTGGAGCCCTAATTATTTCCCTCCTCCTAACTGGTCTCACTGTCCCTAATTTAGTCTGCTTTCAAATCCATCTTCCAAAATGCCTGTGATCTATTTGAAGCAGATATTAGACCATGCCAAATTGCCCTCCTTAAACATTTTAATAGCTCCCCATCATTTTTACTCAAGAAAAAACCCCACCAAATTATTTAGCCTGGTTTCTAAGGCCTTTCATTCATTAGTGAGGCTATAGAATTCTCACTTCTACAGATCCTGGGGATGACATTCTTATCCCCTCCCCAGTGTTTCCACAGAAGAGCTCCCAAGTATATTTAAAAATGAGGATCAAGTCCTATTTCATTATCTTCTTCTCTACTACCACAGTCTCCTTTACTACGTCTTGGCCTCCTAAACTGTGAGATCTCTAAGATTAACATCATCTTTTCATCATTGGACCAGATTCAGGGGCACAAAAATAAGGTAAAAGCTCTTGCCCTCATAGTTGGGAGGGGAGGACTACAGAGAAAATAACTGAGAATTCTACATGAGAGCATGACTAATCAGACTGGTAGAAACCACAGAGGAGAGAAGGAGCATGTGTTAGTACAAAGAAACGTATCTTGGAAGGGGTTCCATCTGTCTTTCCAGGATCATTTCTGGTCTTAAAATGTGTCCTGTCCGACTGGTGTGGTTAAGCTGGTTGAGCACCATCCCATGTACCAGGAGGTGACTATTCCAGGTCAGGGCACATGCCCGGGTGGCAGGCGTAATCTCCAGTAGGGGGCATGCAGGAGGCAGCCGATCGACGTTTCTCCCTCATGGATGTTCCTATCTCTCTCTCCCTCTCCCTTCCTCTCTCTAAAATCAATAAAAACATACATTTTTTAAAAAAAGAAATGTGTCCTTTGTACTTCCTGCATGTCTGCCCTAGTGTCTTGAGGTCTGAAGGATATAAATCTGTATCAATTTTTATAATTCAATTGGTTTGTATTCATTTATTTAAACAGGAGAAGAGGAAATCTCTATATTGGGGTCATTTATTATAAAAATAATACATCCAAGACACCTTTTTCTGATTTTGTAATAGCTAACATTCTCTTCAAATTAAAAAAGATTTTAATTGTTAAAATTTTTTAATTAAAGAAGATTGAATTAAAAGTTTAATTCTTGTTAAAATTTTTTCCTACTGATATTAAATTGAAATAAGTGTTTTGTTTTTTTGGTTTTTTTTTTGAATGAGTGTCAATTGTAAGATAGTATTCACATTCAAAAGACAGTGTTTATTCTAAAGCCAAATTTTCTTTAAAAACAAGCGATTTAACATTTTATGTATTTTGGTCATGCAGTTTTCCTTTCCTGAAGAACCCTGTGCAGCTGAATTCCATACAGTGTGGGGTGGAGGGACTGACCTCACACAGGGTTGCTAAGAATCCCATGGAAGACAGATCACTGTATCTAGTCTTCTGAGAGTTTTGAATACACATACTACCACAGATATATGATCACTGGCTTTGGAGAGAAGTGATCCTAAATTAAGCTATTTAAAAATATTTAACTTAATGAAATCATATAATCAATTTCTAGTTGGAATAGAATGAGTTATCATTAAATCAATAGCATATGTAGTCCATTTTTCAAATGCTTAATAGAGACTCATGTGTAGTATAAGGCTTATATAAACTATAGCTTGAAATATTTCTCCTGTGCTCAGAATACTTATAACAAAATCTCTTACATTTAAGAAACTCAAAAGTAATATTCCAGATCACTTAAGTGCTAAAACAGTGAAATCAAAAGAGAAGCTAGAGCTATTATAAAATACTTCCTTATCATCAGGATTTCTTATAATGAAGAATGCTGTTTGCATTTAACAAATACGATCAAATGGGACAGCCACAACTACCAATAAAACTAGAAAACTTTTCTAACCATTTATTAAGCAGTCAATGTGTTCTGCAGAGCAGAGCCAGTCCACAAACTGCAACAAGATAATGATTTTATGCCTTATGTAAACCAATGCACTGCTTTTTTCATCAAACAAGTCTAAGGAAAAACATGTCTGCTGAAATAAGCAGCAAATGATATAACTGAATTTTCAAAGGAACTAGAAGAACTAAATATGGGAGTGGTATATTAACTTCTCGAACTTCTTTGTAAAAAGGTGAGAGAATCAGAAAATAATAAAAAGGGATTCATTAGACATGCTTTTAAGGAATATTTTACTCACTGACATGAAAGTAATTAATATAAATGTTCAGAGGTCACAGCATCTATATGTTCATTGATAAAATGAATGCCTTTCTTTGCATTATCTTAGTCATTTTCATGAACTTGACTCAGTGATATCAACATAAGTAGGTAAAACTAAGAAAAGTGGTAACTCACATGTTTATCACTCAGTTTCTCAGATACAGTGAATAAGTTATAAAATACAAAATGACCACTGTATAAAATAATCATGATGCCTGTGTTAAATGTATTCAAATACTCTCTGCTCAAAATTCTGATGTTCACATAAGTCTACAACTTCATCAAATCACTTGCCAAGAATATAAAGTTATTGTTCCACAACATGTATAGTTCATCACATACAGTGACAGCAAGTTTCTGCTCTAATCTCCCTTACAAAAGGTAACAAGTTCTGCTGAAGGGAGACTTTATCACCGAGGCTAGGGGTTGGCAAGTTTTCCTTGTAAAGAGCCAGACAGTAAATATTTCAGGCTTGACAGGTCATACAGTCTGTGCTGCAACAATTCAACTCTGCTGTTGTAACGTGCAAGCAGCCACAGACAACAAGTAAACAGACAGGCATGGCTGTATCCCAATAAAACTTCTTTTATGGGCATGGAAATTGAATTCCATATTATTTTCATCTGACACAAATTATTATTCTTCTTTTCATATTTTTTCGACCATTTAATAATGTAAAAGCCATTTTAAGTCACAAGCTGTACAAAAACAGATGGCAGGCCAAACTGGCTTGCAGGCAGTAGTTTGCCCTGACCTAGACCAAAGGCATAAAAAGCATTAGTTATCCATTTCATTTTTTAAGAGATGGAATGAAGTGACTGACTAATACATGGTTTCTAACCAGAATGCAATCAATTATACCAATATAAAATAAATTAATCATATAAAACATAATGTGCCCCAAACTCTTAACATACCTTGCCAGAATAATTTGCAATGTTTCCAATATTGTATAATAAAAATGAAAATATCAGAATGATCTCTAGGTTAGCATATATGTTTATTTACAATAACAGATAATTGAGAAATTTCATGCCTAAAGACAGGCCAAAAGAACAAAAAACTTTTGTTCACACAAAAGTTTGTAAACAATATTCATAGCAAGCAAAAAGTGAAACAAAACCAAATGTCCATCAACTGATTTATGGTTAAACAAAATGTGGTATATCCACACAATGAAATATTATTCAGCCACTAAAAGGAATGAAGTACTGATGCATGGTACAACATGAATGAACACTGAAAACATTATGCTAAAGGAAAGGAGTAAGTCATAAAGGCCACATATTGTATAATTCTACTTGTATGAAATGTCCAGAAGAGGCAAGTACAAATACAAAGTAGATTAGTAACAGCAGAGGCTCTGGGAAGAGGGAATGGGGAGCGACTGCTATTGGGTATAGGATTTTCTATTGAGGTGAAGAAAATGTTTTGAAATTAGATGCGAGGATATTTGCACAATCTTGTGAATATGCCGGGGGAATGTCAAGAAGAGGAAAAAAAGGAGACATATATAATACTCTTTGTAATACCTTAAGCAATAAAACAAAATTTAAAATAAATAAATAAATAAATAAATAAAACTCACTAATATACACTTTAAAAAGGTGAATGTTACAGTATATTAATTATATCATAGTAAAACTTATAATTAAAAAATAAGAATACAAGAAAGTAAGAAAAAATGGTTTGATGCTAAATGTGTAAATTCCATAGTGATGCATAGTAAAAGTAAAATAGCCTATTTGTTACAAAGTTTATCTATGCACTTTAGTTAGTAATATGTCTATCAACTCACTAGGATAGCAACAGATCAGGTAGATAAATGCACTTTATTAAAAATTTATAATAATTTTAAGTAAGTTACGTTGCATGAATATTATATACATGTATAAAAGAAGTTTCCACTTATTTACACAGAAATTTTTATAT
This sequence comes from Myotis brandtii, assembly GCF_000412655.1. Classification (NCBI taxonomy): domain Eukaryota; kingdom Metazoa; phylum Chordata; class Mammalia; order Chiroptera; family Vespertilionidae; genus Myotis; species Myotis brandtii. The sequence goes on from NW_005356674.1 coordinate 8,831,049, forward strand.
TACCTTTGTATATATCTGCCAATATTATTAGAGCTATAGTTTAAATCCCAGTTCAATCTTATTCCACAGGAATTTTCATTTTCTTTTTTAAAGTAATGACTAGAGGCCCGGTGCACAAATTCGTGCATGGGTGGGGTCCAGCAGGCAGTTGGCTGCCAACCCCACTCCCTGGTCGTACTCCTGGTCAAACTCCGGGTCAAGGGGACAATTTGCATATTAGCCTTTTATTATATAGGATAATGGCTTTTATTCTCTGATGATATGTCATTACTTACTGAAATTATTTGCTCCTTCAAACATACTGAAAAGATTTACCTTTTGACTATCATGCTCGAAAGTAGAAAACCAAGGTTCAGCAGTTTCCATAAGTTGTGAGAACATCGCACTAAAATGTAGAAAAATAATATAATGTTGTTAAACCTTCACTAAAGTAAATATGGTATAAAAAATAAAAATATCAGAAAGTATCTGTACTTACTAGGCATCATGTTCCAGATATTCAGGGTTCAACAGCGTTTTCATTTCCTCACTTAAAAAAACAATACATACAAATCAAAATGTGTAATTTTGTAACAGAAGGTGATTCAAAGGTCACCTTACTCTATATTTACAAGCCAACTTACATATAATGTGCAAATTAAAAAATTATTTTTTAATATAAAAGAGCAATTCCATTAACAAATGAAATCCTTCCTTTCTCTAGATATAAAAAACAAATTAGCTGCCTTGCCTGTACCACAATGAAATAACTATTTAATTATTCCAAATAACAAATACAAATGTGACAACATATTCATTGAATGTGCCTGATCTAGAATACATTGATTACTCCAAAATCTATTACTTATTTCCAAAATAACGCCCAAAAATATACGGTTACTCGTCATACCAAAACATTAACTTATTTTCTTTTAATGACTTCCATTTTTACTACATTTCAACATAAATTAATCAGTGACAGCACCTCTTACAAATCTATTTTAGTGTTGCTTTTACATTTTAGTGGATTGAAATAGCTAAAGAAGCATGTTCAACTCATTTAAAAGCTATTTTTTCAATCATCTTTACTTTCCTATTAAGTATATTCCACTTACATGTTTTAACAAAGGTAAAACTAACATGAAAACAGAATCTCATACTAACTTCATCCTTATCATTCTTTATAATTACTAAACAAAGGTAATTAAGACATGGTTACTACAGACATATGTTGTAAAACTCAGTATAATTAAAAAAACTCAGCCCTGACCGGTTTGGCTCAGTGGATAGAGCATTGGCCTGCGGACTCAAGGGTCCCAGGTTCGATTCCAGTCAAGGGCATGTACCTTGGTTGTGGGCACATCCCCAGTAGGGAGTGTGCTGGAGGCAGCTGATCGATGTTTCTCTCTCATCGATGTTTCTAACTCTCTATCCCTCTCCCTTCCTCTCTGTAAAAAATTAGTAAAATATATTTTAAAAAACTCAAAAGGAACTAGACAATACTAATGTGTAATATAGTAAACAAAAGTTAATTTAACAAAGGCCCTAGTCTATGTTCAGCAAAATGGATGGCTACATTTGATTAATAAAGATATTGTGTGTTTTCTTTCTCTTTCCTGCATATAGCTGGACTAGTGTGGAATATCCCTGACAAAGTTTTATAATCCTTTGCTCTCTGTTCCTAAAATGCTTCCTGGTTGCTTCTCCAGTTAGGGTATCTTAAGTTAGAAAATAAATTCTTACTACTAGCTTAAGTTAAATACAATTACTAAAGTTATTTGCTGGAAAGACTAAGTTTAATGTATCTCAAAAGCTAGACTAGAAGTTTGCATAATAAAAAAAAGCATAAAAATGAAAAGCTACAAGACTTTTATTTCGTTTTAGATTTTAGTTCCTTTCTCTTACGAATTGAACTGACTCAAACTTGGAGTAAGTATCTCCCAGACAAGGTTCCCACACAGCTTGTAGTAAAAGAATGGGGCATTAGAAGATAATATATATGAATACAATCAATCTAGCACTTTGTCATTACAACAAAAATTTCTTCTTCTTGATCCATTAATTATGTCATTCTTTGGTATACATTTAAGGTTTGCAAAGATATTTATGTTTCCAAATTTGCCCATAGCTGAACTGAGATTACAACTATTAACCATGTTAATGCAACTAAGTGGAATTAACAATCAGCCACATGAAACACAACCACATGTTTATAATTTACAAAAGTACCTTCAAGTTAAAAAATTTTGAGGCAAGAAAAGATTACAGCAGGCCTGAAAAACAGATGGAGCTCATATAAAAACTTGCCTTGGTTGAGCAGACTCGCTGGCATGAAGAAAAGCTTGGTGGTCACAGTGGAGGATAAAGACTATAGGCGCTAAGAGCTCATGCATGCCCTGAAACATAAGAGCAAGAGAAATGAAAGGGTTGGATGTTTAGAGTCTACTAGTGGACAGAATAAGCCCAGTTATAGGCTTTTTCAACTAGTCCCTGCTACCAACATTTCCATAATAGAAAAGCATAAAAATGAAAAGCTACAAGATGAGACTTTTATTTCGTTTTAGATTTTGGTTCCAATTCAACCACAGCATGGTATTCTGCTTTAAAACATGGAGAGCAGTTCTCTTTTAAATGACACAACAAACAATAAATTGGCATGGTAGACAACCTTGCACCTGTCAGTTGCTTCAAGATCTGTACTCATAAATATGAATTTCATTTATGCAAATTATAATCATGAGCTACAGTGTAAAGATCTGCAGTAAGAAGGGCAACTAAGAACCATAGACCTAAGGAAATTACACCCAATGTTTTCATTATATAATGGCTCAAAATTAGGATGTCTGTAGATTTAGGAAGAGCTGAAGTCAGCTAACTGGAAATGTTGGATAATAAAAGAAAGAACCTTTAGCTGGTATAACGGAAAACATTGTTTTGAAATTATGATTTTCAAATTGTTTAATCTGAAGAGTACCTAAATTTTTTCCTGTCTAATTTCAACTATGAGGTTACTTATCAACCTTTAGTGATTTCATCAATATGATCTTGTTCTTTATATTGGTGTTCACCTGTGAATTATATGAATAGGCAGACACAAAAAGATATATTTGCTACTAAGTTGTCTTTAAAAGGTATTATAAAATCCATTATTGTGGGGAAATAAGGCATTCCAAATTAGTGACCTGCCTTGCTAATTGAGATGATTTTTCCTCTTACGCATTAAAAATCACACACATATTTTAGCAAGTTAAAAATAGATTACACACTTTTATGCCTCTGAAAGTGAGTAAATTACCATTTCCCTTTTGCTTAATAACTATGGATGATCTTTTATAAAAAAGACAAGACAAAAAAACTACCTTTACAGGAAATAAGAATAAAATATACAAGCAGAGAGAAGAAACAGTTTTTGCTGGTGAAATCAGAGATGACTTCCTATTACAGGATAGTCACACAGCCTTCTGCACAATCTAGTAGTACTGTGTTATTCTCAGGAACTTAGTGATTATCATAAAATAATATGGAAGTAAACTCTAAGAAGAACTTGATGATATTCTTACAAAATAATTTATGTTCCATTGAAAACTTACTTGTTAATGAGGACAAATTACCATATAGCGATCTTTTTTAGGTAACCATGTCCTTACTAAACAAATTTTGAAAAAACTATCTCTTAGAACAAGGGTGGGGAACCTTTTTTTCTGCCACGGGCCATTTGGATATTTATAACATCATTCGCTGCCCATACGAAATTATCAACTTAAAAATTAGCCTGCTATATTTGGTTAAACATTTAACTCACCTCTAATCCCTTGGTAGGAACAGACCAAATTATTTCATGAGCCACGTATGGCCTACAGGCCAGACGTACCCCACCCCTGCTTTAGAAGAACATGGTAGAGACTCAGAAAGAATGGAATTGTGTTGCTAATTATGCTTTAAAATCATCATTAGGGCTTTATTCTCCTGGAAAAATCTCATTATTCCAAAAACTAAGAACCATAATTTTAATCATCAAAGCAATAGCTACTTATTGTAGAAAACCATGTGAAAGAAAAAACAAAAAAGAAAAGGAAAAGAGGAAGGAATGAAAAAAAGAAAGGGAGGAGAGAAAAGAGGAATGGAAGGAGGGAGGGAGGAAGGAAAGAAATAAGGACCAAAAAACAAAAGAAATAAAAAAACTGTGATAGATATCCTTGTGGTAATTTTTGTTTGCTTGTTTGTTTGTTTTGCCTATTTTTGATGGTTTCCTCAGGATAAAGTATCTAGAAGCAGAATTTCTATGTAAATGATGAAAGATATTGTTAAAGTCTGATCTATACTATTAAGCTACTCTTCAAAAAGAATTCCCTTAGTTATGAGCATAGATACCACCATCTCACAAATCCTCACTTATATTTGTAGTGGTTTTTTTTTTAAATCCTGTATGTGTCTATGAGGTTTTTGTTTATCTTTCTTATTTGTCCATTTGTTGCTTTCAGTTTTATAGCCTACATATGAGTGAAATCATATAGTTCTTGACTTTTTATGTCTGACTTATCTCCAGAGGGATGGGATCGGGGGTAGAATGTCAAATATATGGAGATGGAAGAAGATCTGACTTTGGGTGGTGGGCACACAATGGAATATACCCATGAGATGTCATAGAAACCTATAAAATCTTGTTAACCAATGTCACCCCATCAAATTTAACAAAAACTAATTTTAACAAAATCCTATCAAATTTCACCAATGGTTGTTATATAGTTTTAGTTTTCTTTTTAAAAAATTAATTATCTATCTACTATTTAATTTTGACCTGAAGATTAAATATGTATTTTTCTCTCAAAATGAGTTAAACTAATTGAAAGTGTTAAAGAGAATAAAATGGGCAGAGGAAACTTATTGTGCTTAGCAGATATCTTGCAGAAAGCTCGCAGTGTAGCCTCGAGCACAGCATAGCCTACCACTGGACATCTGGCGCCGGGAGGAGCCAAGGACAGGACATGCCAGTCAAGCTCTGTACATCAGCAGAACTGCTTGCAGCCAGCAGAAGCTAATAAAAACCTGCCTCTCCCTTTAGTCACTGCTGATTCCTTTTTCGGACTCAGCCCACCTGCAGCCAGGTGCTTGAAATAAAAGTTCTTTTGATACATGCAGTGGTTCTCAACCTTCCTAATGCCGCGACCCTTTAATACAGTTCCTCATGTTGTGGTGACCCCCAACCATAAAATTATTTTCGTTGCTACTTCATAACTGTAATTTTGCTACTGTTATGAATCGTAGTGTAAATATCTGATATGCAGGATGTATTTTCAGGGGTCCTGACCCACAGGTTGAGAACCGCTGCATTATGGCCTCTTGTCATAGGTATGCAACCCCAGCCACCCTCCGAACCTTTCACTAATTTATTAAGTGAGCATCATTTATTGAATAACACACCTCTTCTCCCAAGAGTTCTGAAATGTCATCTTTACCATAAACTGAATATTTAGCTCTCATTTTTATCTGGGATTTTACTAGTATTCCATTGGTTTGAATATTCTTAATAAGAACTTTAGTGTATACACACACACACACACACACACACACACACACACACACACACAAAATAAATGCTATCTCAGAGGAGATGGTGAGTCTTCTCCATTTCGCTTCTTGGGCTGTTTATTAGGGTCCCGAGAGCAAAGTAAAAGGTGTGCTTGAAAAAAAAATCAAATATTTTTTTTTAATTTTAAAAATAATTTTATTATTGTAAAGACCTGTTCATTATTCTATTCATCCATACTATCTATCCTTTTTTTTCTCAAAATTATCTTGCCTATTCTAAATTTTTTCATCCAAGGGAACTTCAATACATAAATTATAAACAAAATACTGCAATTTTTATTGGCATTGCATTAAAATTAATTTGAAGAAAATTGACATTTTTAGAACACCAGATTTTCTAAACCAAAAATTTGTAGAACTGCATAATTTTTACTGGGTTTGTTACTAGCTTTTTATTGCTGTTGGTAGTGGTAGTGATTCTAAATGGGTCTTTTTCCCTCAATATATCTTTTAACTAATTATGGCTAATTTAATAAGAAAGATTTATTGTTTAAATGCATCTCTCACCTTCTTTAAATGTTCTCTTCCCTCTAGTTTCTGTGATACTACTCTCTCCACATTCTCTATTTGTTCAGGCATCATTTGTCTTTGTTTATTTAAAAAATTATTTATTAACTACCTATGATGTGTTGACAACACAAAAGTGAATAAAGTGGGCAAGCTCCTAACCATTATGAAGCTTGCAGCCTAGAGAACAAGACATACTAGTACACACACACACGTACACACGTACACACACACACACACACAAACCCAGCTCCTATTTTAGGCTCAACACATAAAAAGCACTCACTGCACAGTGACGGAATAAATGAAATATCTACCACTCAACAAAGCAACAAATTGGTAAAAGTTGACCTACAATATAAAAAATGGAAAAGAATGACACTAAATCATATTTCAATATTTCACATCAATAAATAGGGTGCTCTTTATATATAATAAAAATTAATAACATTGAAGACAACTTTTACCAATTCATTGTTGCATTCCAACTAAACTACGGATATTTTCTTAAATAGACTTGGAAGAGACTATTGGCTTTACTCTCAATTCTAGACTACTAAACCCCAGAAAATAATTGCAAGTGGCAAGTATACAGACATCTCTAAAGGAAAAGAGAATTATCTAGATAGAATCATAATTCAATATGCTGTAAATTTGACAAAACATAATACAAATAATGTAGTGTCAGTATACTTCTTGGTTCCCAAAATGTGTATTTTGCTGCCATAGACACTGTAAGCATTTCTGCTTGCTTCAAGCCTTTATCCCTGCTGGATCGTTAGCAGTCACTGCACTCCGAACTCATGCCATCGGAAAATAAAGGTAACGAAGTTTTCTTCATCAACAGCCTGTAGGCTCACAAAATTGAACCTGTTCTTTTATCTGCCTGTGTTCATTTAGCCCACCAAGCAGTCTTTATTAAAGTTAAGGCATCAGGCAGTCAAAGTTCATTAATACCATTTATATAATCTCTGCAGTTTCAATTAACTCAGCAAGACATTCTACTACATGATAACAGTCTCATTAATTCAATAAAATCCCATAACTATTAACAATATGGTCGATGTTAAACGGGGTGTCACCTAGTACAAAATAATAGCTTTAACAGCTTGTGATAAAACTCAAGGTTTTTTCTTAAATTTGATCTGGCTAAATGTTCAGTCCTTCCACAGAAGGTTTTATTTCTGTGTAAAAAAAATCTATGAGATTTTAAACATGTACAGGGAGTAATTAAGTCTTATTAACTGATACCCAGGAGTAAGCTAATACTTTCTAATCCAATAATTGATAGACTTTGTCTAAATTATCAAGAATCTGATCTTCCTTATTCCTCTTTAGTCTTCCTTAAAAATGCAGAGGGCTACATATATCACAAAGGATGGCATGTGCAGTTATTATGTTTTTGTTCTTTGTCAGTGGAACTTGTTTCCATTATTTTAAGACTTCTTCAATCTAGATTTTTCTTTCTCTAAAGGAAAAAGGAAAACAAATCTGTATTGTGGGATAATTTTATTCTGACTTGATTTGCTACCAAATATTTTACTGTGAAGTATTTTCAAGTATTCAAAAGAGGAGAGGAGAGGAGACAATGTGGGGATAGACTTCATTATAAAAGCCAACACAACGAGAAGAGGAGAATGGGAAAACAGAAATAAACCTGGGTCATTGATAAAGAGCCTGAGCTATGGAACTAATGCTGAAAAATCATTCTGCCCCCAGACATCTTGCAAAGTATGATTCTAACATCCTTAGCATTTAAGTCATTTCAAATGGGATTTTCTTTTATTTGCTTCCAAAAAATGCTATACTGATAGAGATTTAATTTCTCCCAGTCTCCCTTTTTGGTGTTTGTTTGTTTTTAGTGTTGTAACTTTGCATATAACTTTAGATATCTTGCTTGGGAAAGCCTTTCCTACACAGATTGTAAAAAAAATTCTCCTAAATTTTTCCTGGTATACTTGTCAAATTCTTGTTTTTACATTTATATCTTTACTCCATCTGGAATTTGTTCTCCAATAAAAGTATAATTTAATCTTTTTTCTAGATGGAAAGCTAAATATAGCAAGTCAATAAAAATGTCCTATCTTATCATATTACGATTGCATACATAACTAGACCCATCTTAGTTTGTTCCGGTGATCTACTCTCGATTTCCACACTACCATCACAGTGGTTTGATCACAGAATATTTATAGAAATGTTCATATCTCCCTTTGCCACTCTTCCTTTCCCCTAAATTCTCTGGCAACTCCGATATAGTTAATAGTAATAATAATCCTATATAATAAAAGGCTAATATTCAAACTGACCAAACAGCAGAATGACCAGTTGCTATGATGCACACTGACCACCAGGGGGCAGATGCTCAATGCAGGCTCACTGCTGGCGAGCACAGTGGCAGTGGCAGCGCTAAGGATGTCCGACTGATGGCTTAGGCCCGCTCCCCATAGGGCGGACATCCTCCGAGGGCTCCTGGACTGTGAGAGGGCACAGGCCGGGCTGAGGGGACCCCCCCCCCCAAAGGGCACGAATTTCATTCACCGGGCCTCTAGTAATAATAATAACACCACAACTACCAACATGAATGCTTAGTGAGAACTAGTTATTTTTAAGTCTACAAAGTTAATGCTATTATTGCCCTCCTCTAATAGATAAGGAAACTAAGGATTAGAAAAGTTAAGTAAGTAAATTGCCTATGTAGCTAGTAAACGGTGGAGCTGAGATTCAAATAAAGGGATATGCACCTAGACAAGTTCTCTTAATCAATTAAGCTACATTACGTACATGAAATTTAGTGTAAAGCTTTTTGGCACTAAATTTAAAATAAATGTGTCCAGTTTTTTAAAAATCACATCTCTCACTTAGATTATCACTGTAATGATACTATATTTATACATCAATCTGGTAAAAAATTTATTTTATTTAATGTCTTCTCATCTAAAAACATGCATCACTTTTCTGTTTATTCAAGTCTGGCTTTATATACTTTAATACATTTATAGCTTTCTTCATATAGCTTTTTTGCCTATATTAAATTTATTTCTAGATTATTTTATAGTTTGGTTGGCATTGTGAATGGGATATATTTTTTTCCATTTCCCATTCTAAACAGTGATTTATATAATGTAATTGTATTTCATAGAATTACCATGTAATTAATATAAAGACATATTACTAATAAAAAAAGACATATTACTAATATTAAAACTAAGATAAAATTAGTTCCTTTGGGTATTCTATGCACTCAATAACAAATGTATTATTTAGGACAAGTGTAATATGACTTGGTTTATTATCTTTAAACGGATCAAGTTTTCTTCAAATTAAATACATTGCTTTTACCATACGAATATTTTCTGTTATATTACACTGAAATTAGGTGGTTGTTAATTGGACATGTCATAACTTTTGATTGTTAGAGAATTTATTAATTCAGTTTGAATTCCCTCTTGATGTACATTTTGAGAAAGACTTAAAAATATTCAACTTGATGTATTCTTTTTTAAATTTTCACCCGAGAATATGTTTTTATTGATTTAGAGAGAGAGGAAGGGGGAGAGAGAGAGAGAGGAAGTGGGAGAGAGAAACATCAATGTAAGAGAGAAACATCCATCGGTTACCTCCCGTATGTGCTCCAACCTAGGTATGTGCCCTGACCAGGAATGGAAGTGCATCCTTCTGGTATACAGGGCAATGCTTCAACCAACTGAGCCACCTGGCCAGGGCTCAACTTGATGTATTTTTATTGGATTACAATAAGTTCAAGAGAAACCTAGATATTTCCTTATATATTAAGTAAATAATTTACATTTCAATAAAAATAATCCAACAACTTTCTTTACTTTAGTAATGGGAATGAATCAAACATCAGGATCAGAAAGAATATTATATAAATTTCAAAAAATTTAAAGGAACTTTCTGAAGTTATATTACTGGTAAGTTTTAAAGAGTAAAAGGTACTTTATTTTTTACACAGTATGTCGCATATTTATAAATGCTGTACATAGAAACAATATTTATACATACAACTCTGAAAAGTTTTATTACTAGATTGGCTTCAAAGATGTTGTTTATAAACAAACTCCCAAAAGTTGAAAGAAAAGATTGAATGCCTTATAGAAGACAATTTGGTGAAATGTCTTATAATAAGGAAGAAGCATATGTGCCTCAATGAGCTTACTTTTCTCACCGTGCAGCTGACAAGCAGCCCTTTGATTGCTGTACTATTATGACACAACTCTGGATACAATAAAGGCTACATTATTGCTCTATCATTTGTCAAGCTGTATAGAAAATTTTGAGTCAATGGATGCCACCTGTACGATATTTTCATTACCTGTTTATAAAGCAACTGCTCGTTTTCTCTAGCATAACAGAAAAGAACATCTGTAAGAATTTTTCTCACATTTTCTTGTCGGAAAAACTGCATTTCAGGAAACCTGGAAAAAGAAAAGACAGAATTGAAATGACTAGCACAATTCTAAGAATTACCTCAAACTCTCATCTCTGAGAGGTGCAAGGACTGCTTCGTGTTTTAGTGCAAGTCTGTATTTGCCATGCAACTTATGGCATTGATGGGACTTACATGTTCAGGAAAAAAGGATGAGAAAAGGGAAATTATTATATCACAGAGAGAAGCAATACCCTTCAACATCTAAATATTTCAAATGTTTTCCATATGCTTAATGTTACCACATGGTGAATACAACAATTTTTAAGCAAAATGAATTATAATCTATGTATTTAGGGTGGGGGAGTGGTCTGTTTTAGTCCATTTGGTTTATAGGACTAGAATGTGACCTTATTATTACCAAGTTTTTAAAAAAATCTTTTTAATGCAAATATCATGTAAATTATTTTACATGACCACATTGCTAATTTTATCTAATTAAAATATAGACTTCAAATGGAACAAGTTAGTCAGTATTGCTTTCAGTGGTTCTCAACCTTCCTAATGCCGCGACCCTTTAATACAGTTCCTCATGTTGTGGTGACCCCCAACCATAAAATTATTTTCATTGCTACTTCATAACTGTAATTTTGCTACTATTATGAATCGTAATATAAATATCTAATAGGCTATATGTGTTTTCCGGTGGTCTCGACCCACAGGTTGAGAACCGCTGGCTTAAATAGTCTGGATCAAAATGTCTACCAGGTTCTTTGAGGTCATGTAAAATAGAAAAGGTCAGACTATGAACTTGAAAGGAACTTAAATAGTTGTTTATAAGACAAAATATACAATCACAATAAGCCATAGATCAAATACATAGCAATGCAATGCACAATCCTATATAATAAAGATGTAATATGCAAATGGTCGTTACACTGTGAAGCATAATGACCGACCACATAACGACAGGATCACGGATCAGCAGGAGGGTGGGGCAGTGAGCTACAAGCAGGCAGCGGAGAGCTACAGGAGGGCAGCAGTGAGCTACTGGCTATAAGCGAGTGGCAGAGAGCTACAGGAGGGGGGGCAGGGCAGCAAGCTATCAGGAGGGGCAGGGGAAAGGGAGAGCTACAGGAGGGCGGAAACAAGCTACTGGCGCACAGATTCGTGCACAGGGCTACTAATGAATATATAATGGAAGGGGGGTGTGTCGTTTAGAAGTAAACAGTCCAATTGATTCGATCACAAAAGGTTTGAATAAGAATTTTTAGAATAGGAGGAACATGCAACATCAATGGAAAAGGTAACCAAATCAGAAGAAAATATATGAAGGCATAGACAGCACAGAGTATTCCAGGTGTACAGCTCAGTATGGTAATTAGTCACCAGAAAGAACAGTACACCAAGTATTGCCAGTTGGGAACAGGAAAACAGTAGGGCAGGATTGGAAAGAGCTTGAATTTAAAATTGAGGAAATGCGCCGAAACCGGTTTGGCTCAGTGGATAGAGCGTCAGCCTGCGGACTGAAAGGTCCCAGGTTCGATTCCGGTCAAGGGCATGTACCTGGGTTGCAGGCACATCCCCAGTGGGAGATGTGCAGGAGGCAGCTGATCAATAAAATATATTTAAAAAAAAATAAAATAAAATAAAATTGAGGAAATGTAACAGAGTGACTCTGTTTTTTTGAATGGGGAAATAACAAAGAAAATAGCATTTGAGCAACTCTACTTAGTGGGAATAATCTTTAAGGAACGGAGATTACAGGAAAGAGAAAAGCACATCATAATAAAGTGACACAGGAAAATCACAAAACTGAAAGGAAAAGCCTGTGTTCAAATTCATGTTGCAGAATTGCTAGCTGTGTGATCTTGGTAAGTGACTGCCTCCTCTGTTAAGGAGGGACATTAACACTGACTTTGAGATCAAGATGAGATATGTGAAAGCACCAAGAACAGTGCCGGGCAAGTAGTAGGTGTTCAGAAATAGAGGTCTTTACTAGTCTGAGTACTGGTGCTGTGGGTGATGAAGACGAATGTGGCTAAGAGAATACATGAGAGACTGGACAGGAAGAGCACCGCAAGCATGGAGGCACAGGACATCGAAACAGAAAAATACCCCTCGTGAGTCTTCTTAAGAGCATTAATGGTGGTTTGACTTCAGATTAGAATGGTTTTTGGACACTTCAGCTGTTTTATGCTTCTTCCTAATCCTCTTTTGGAGTTACCACTTTCTCTCATGTCTAGGCTGGGTTCCTGAGTGAACTATGCTAGTGGTTCATGAAGCATCTCTTTTCTACACTAATAAAAGAGAAACATGCAAATTGGTGTCACTCCACTACGCCCACCAGCCAATCAGAGTGATTATGCAAATTAACCCAACAAAGATGATGGATAATTTGCATATGCAGGCACAGAGCGAAGACTGAAGACAGCATAGAAGGAAGTCAAGCACAGCAGAAGGGAGTGAAGCGGCGGAGAAGGGAGGGAGGCAGCAGGGAAGGGAGCTCCCTTCTCTGCTTTGCTCTGGCCGCAAGAAGCCCTATTCTTGCAGGAATAGGCCTGAGGAAGCCTTATTTTTACAGGAATCTTCCTGCAACGGGCCTCTAGTTTTTATAATAAATTAAAGCCTATTTTATCTTCATCTGTTCATTTGACTTTTGCTTGAACTTCTTTTGATGTGCAACCGTCCCAAGAAACAGATATTTGATCTTTTCTCTAGCAGCAAGGAGGCCTCCATTTTGGGGGCCAGTAATGAACAACACATAGATCTGAGCAAGATTACTTCACATCTCTGCATAAACCTTAATGTGATGCCCTCCAGACAGTCCCTACGCAGGATGGGAGTTCAACTGCAACAAGTGACCGTAGCTGCTAAAGAAGGAAAAACTAACCTGAACATAGATTCAGAGAAGAATATGTATCATAGAAGTCAAAGAAGTTCCAGAAAGATGTCAAATGCACCCAAGTAGGAAAGAAACACAAAAATTTGGGACAAACGAAAGTTGCTAAAGCCCTTAGAAAGTCAAATACCCCAAAATAACCAAGAAAGGTAAGTAATTAATAAAATAAACTGTCGAGAAGTTTCTTGGAAAAACTTAGTCACTAAGTTAAAACTAGAATAATCCTTCTGAGAGGCTCCATGCCCCATGATTAAGATCATGTGGCTAAATGATTTTTTGTGTCCTTTCCTTAACTATTCTTTGCAAATTATCTATGTACACTGTCAAAACTAAATTCTGTGTAGCTGCTACAATCTGAATGAATTATGGGGGAAAAGTGCTAAAAACTACATTTACTTTGTAACAAACACCAATGAGTTATATAGTAAGAGTTTAATACCTAATTGCTAAAAATGTAAATTACATACCAATTCTTAGTTTCATTTAAATGTCTACTATCCACTTGCAAGATTAAAAACCAGAGATCTACAAGAATTAAATTGCAGGTAGGTAATTTAAATTACCTACTTTTAGCAAATACCCAATAAAATGAAAATGTGTATTAGGCAGACATAGCATCCCTACCCAATAACACACCATCTACAATTCTACTCAACAATGCTAAAGTGTCCATTTATGAAGTTTCATAACACCCTCTTTATTTAGGAAAGCATGATTATTCTCTAAATCCTGATGAAGAATCCATAACATCAAATAAGTAAGGTAGAAAGATATAGAAAAGTTCTGGGAAAAAAAAGTTTCTAGTATTTCAGAATTTGGAAAAAGAACTTACATTCAGACAAGTTTTAAAATTCAAAATGTCTCTGAAGATAATCCAGCTAAACTCAGAAGTTAACAACTAAGTGCACTAAAACAAAGAGATTAATACCTGCCTCAATGCATCTGGGTAGATAACAGGGTAGCAGTACTTCCCAACTGCTTCACTAATCTATATATATATATAAGCCTAAGCGACTGAACGATCCAAATGACCGGAATGACTGGTCACTGAACAATCCAAATGACCGGAATGACTGGTCACTGACACGCACTGACCAACAGGGGGCAGATGCTCAATGCAGGAGCTGCCCCCTGGTGGTCAGTGTGCTCCCACAGTGGAAGCGCTGCTCAGCTGACCAACCCGTCCTGGTGGCCCACCAGCCCGACAGCAGACACTCACTCCCTCAGTAGTCCTGCAGGTCCAATCTCCAGAAAACAGGCCAGGCACTGATGGACCAGCGCCACCAGCACCATCCTGACAGCACTGCGGGCCTCCTGGAAGTCGGCCTTGGGCACCGGGACTGCTTCCCCTCCCTAGACACTCCACAAGGAAGAAATAATATAAAAGCGGCCACCAGGAGGCTCCCGACAACCAGCGTGAATGTCAGAGGGATGGATCCAGATTCCGGGCGGCAAGGGCGTTCCACCACTCACCTGGAAGGCCGATTGCATCCCGGCCCCCCATCTGTGCACAAATTCATACACCGGGCCTCTAGTCAGTTATAAATGAGATGAAGATATATATTCATTTACGTAAAATTCCATGAGTTTAGAGTTAGCTATACAGAAGAACCTAGTTCATAAGTTTAATGAATATATCTGAATAATAAAATATTCCCTACAACAAATTCTTGATTGTCATATTATCAGGTTTCAAACAAGAAGACATACCATATTTAAGAATCAGAAATAAGAGGAAGAAAAGTGCAGTGAGTAGCTTTTCTAGGAATAGTAAAAATGTTTTTGATGATATGTTTTAGGTTTCAAAAGAACTTCCCTGCTGCTAATTACATATCTAAGCTTTTTTTTTTTACCCTGTGGTATCTGGTATTGATTCAGGACTGGTGAAATAATTTGAACATTAGTCTAATCCAAAAATCAGAGGAAAGGCAACTCTCCTTTGAAACAATGATACAAATCAAAGTATACAGATCCAACAATTGCTTGAAAAATCAATAGTGTGACTCTCCATTTTCACACACAAAAAAGAGAAATTGTAGTAAATTCAGTAAAGATAAAATAGAGAAAAACATTTAGAATTAAAACTGTATTAGTTTATGATTCATGCAAGCCAAAATATCTGATAGAAAAGTAAAAGGGGATGGGGGAAGATCACACTAAATTGGGACTGAAGATAAGTGCTGTTATCAGAAAATAAAAGTCCAAGAAAAGCAATTTCTGCATTTGGCCAGAAAATGAAGATGATAAATAGATGAGGGTGAAACTCTGATAGAAAAAAAATGAAAAGTTAAATTAAAGTATTCCATGATGAAATTTAGACTCATACAGTGTAGATTCTTACTTGATGGGAAAAAAAGCGATGTTTTAGTTGTAGCTCAGTTGATCAATATTTGAAATACAGCAGTTTCACTCTCTGATGTGTGAAGGAACTTATGTTTAGTCAAATTTTACATACTGCAAACTAATACCAACAGATATAAAAGTATGGTGTGTTTTGTTTTGCATCTTGAAACAACCCAAAATTTGTAGGCAATATATTTTCCATTATAAGTTTGTTTAAAATATCTCATTATGGAAGAGTCAAATATTTATTAACAGATTATAGTAGACTGAACCCCAAGATACCCATCATCCATCTTTATCACTACCAAATTTTTGTTTTATATCTACTCATCTTGCTGCCTTCTGAAGCAAATCTGAGACATCACCACATCTTTAAGAATTGCAGAGTCCTCTCTCAAAGATAAGGACTCTTTAAAAACATAACCACAGTTGTATTATAACCACATTACTAGTAAAAATAATACAATAGTTAAATCAAGTATCTAGTCAATGTTCAAATATCTCTAAAAATTTTACAGTTTGTTCAAATCAAGACTCAAGAAATATCCATGCATTGCAATTTTTTGACACTTTAACTCAATAAATTTGTCCTTTTCTCTTTTTTATAAGAAACCAGGTTCTTCATCCTGTAGAAACTTCCCACATTCTGTATTTTATTCATTGATCCTCCATTTTGTTATTTAATCCATTCTTCTTCCCCCATTCTATATAATAAAAGGCTAATGTGCAAATCGACCAAACGGCGGAATGACCGGTCGCTATGATGCACATTGATGAATTCCCCTTCATCAATGTTTAGTTACCCTGAAGTACAGACCATCAGGGGAAGGCACACAACGCAGTAGCTGCCCCTGGTGGTCAGTGCACTCTCACAGGGGGAGCGCCACTCAGCCAGAAACCCTGAGCAGGGCTCATGGCTGGCGAGTGCAGCTGTGGTGGCAGGAGCCTCTCCGGCCTCCGCAGCAGCACTAAGGATGTCCGACTGTCTGCTCCATGGGGAGCGGGCCTAAGCAGAAAGTTGGACATTGCCTAAGGGCTCCCAGCCGGGCTGAGAGACACCAACCCCCTCACCCCCCGAGTGGATGAATTTTGTGCACCAGGCCTCTAGTATTTCCTATAAACTGGTAGTTAGGTCTAGAGATCTAATCAGATTCAGGCTCAACTTTCAACGAAGTTCTTTATGGGCAGCACGATGGTTTTAGTACATGTTTACAAATTCTTTGGCATGCTTTCCATAAAAAGATGAGTCAAACTCCCCTCCATTTGAATATGTGCTGGCCTTCGTGATGGCTTCTTCCAAAGAATGCAGCATAAGGGATGCTGTAACATAGAGTCTGCCTGGTTCTCCATCCGGACACATCCTTGGAACCCAGACACCATGCTGCTAGGAAGAGAAGCAGCTACATGGAAGGGCTGTGTAGAGGTGTTGAGCCATAGCTCCAGAGAAGGTCTTTGCTGAGAGCCAGCTTCAACAGCCAGCCATGTATGTGAGCAAGTGTTCAGAAATTCCAGCCCCTAACCTTCAAGCTGGCCTAGCCAACACCACGTGGAACAGAGACAAACTGTCCTGCTCACACCTGCCCAAGTTATAGATGCATCAACAAAATAAATTATGCTGTTGTTTTAAGCTTTGGGGTGGCTTACAATGCAGCAATAAATAACTGGTGTAGTCGGTGTGTACAATTCTATCAGGAGGCATGTCTGTTAACTTATCTCTCCTTTTATGATGCTGGCAACCGCGGATGAGCATTGCCTAGGTCCATTAATTCACTAAAGGTTATAAAATGGTAAGACTATGATTTTATCATTTTTCCTTTATTATCTAAAATACATATATAAATAAAAATTCCCCTTCATCAATGTTTAGTTACCCTGAAGTACAGATCATCATAATTTTGGAAAATTTTATTGATTTCCAATAATTTACTCATGAATACTTGTGGACATAAAAGATCTATAAATGACAGAATGGCCGCTAATTCTGTCATAAAAGTTGTTTTATGACAAGCAGACTATTTGATTTCTCTTTCGGATACATTTTCATGTGACTGTAGTGTATGGGAGTGAATCAGGAAGTGAGAGATGGAGGATGACTAAACACCAACTCTAAAGCCCAAAAACCAGGATCCCAGGTACCTGATGGGAGTTAACTGGAAAGACATTCAATAAAGCAATTGTCTTCATAAAACAGAAAGACAATAAAGGGAAGCCAGGCAAATATCTGGCTGTCTATAAGGAAGAGTTTCTCAGACAACAAAGAGACAAAAAGAGTATTTCCTAAGCAAGAAAAGGGTTAAGAAAAGAGTGAAATGATAAAGGGCTTTGTCACTGCATTATAGTACATAATTAGGTAATTAGAAGTATTAAAACAGACAAAGCATTGGGCCCAGATGAATTACTGAAGATGCAAGTATTCAATAAGATGCCCCAAGGGAGAAAGTAAAGCCCTTGGTGAAGGTTTATAATCATGCAGTAGGACAGAGAAGCACAGAAGGACTTGGAGGAACAATAACCGATGTTATGCCCATACTTCAAAAATAGAATTCCAGAGCAAGCATTCATCCAAAATTTAAAATGAGTGGATGAAAACTCCCTAGAATACTATTAAACACCAAAATAACTACAATACATTACTCTGGTTTATTGTTTTATTATAGAAAAGCTGAAAAATCAAGCAAAAACCATACAGGAACAGTTTGATATAGAATGAACCCACACACTCCAGATACTTTTTCTTTCTGTGCTCCCTCTACTTTGGTTGATGATTTCACCATTCTCCCTATTCAAACAAATCTGCTTTCTTGTCATCTCAGGCACACAGCTGGATTTAATTCCCCAGTGTCCTTTTCAGGTAGCTGTGGCCCTGCCTCAGTGCTAGTCAATGGAATGAGAGTAGAAGTGATGTGTAACCCCCAAAATCATCCCCCAACCCAGTGAGGGCCCACAGACCTTTCCCCTTACAGCTGGATAGAATGGAAAAAGGTCATCTGGGCGGCCTGGGAAGCTACATGTGGATTGTGGTATTTTAAAAATATATCTGAAAATTCTTGGATCACTTGGTCTGGGGAAAGTATCCCCTGGAGACGGACACTTAAGCAGCCCCATGGAGAGACCCACATGGAGAGGAAGCCATACTGGTCCTCCAGCCTGGTCAGGCCTTTCAGATGACTGCAGCTCCAGCTGAAACCTGACTGCAATTTCTTGATACTCCTAAGCCAGAAGCTTCCAGCTAAACTGCTCCCAAACTCCCGGCATACAGCAAGTATGAAATAAATAATTATTGTTTAAAGTTACTAAGTTTTGGTTGACTTATATAGTAGCAATAGATAACTAACATAGGTTTTGATACCTGAAATGGGGGTATTGCTAAAAAGCATAAAGTATGTGATAGATCTGTCTATGGAACTGAACAGAAGCTCCGAAGACCTTGCATAAAGCATCAGTGAAAGACTAAAGGGTGTGAATGAGATTGTTAGCAAAAGACAGACACAGCCCAGGAGGAGCTGGCTGCCAGAGAAGGCTTAAATAAAAGTGGGGTGTGGACGAAAGGGGCCACATGCTAACCTGACAAGCTCAGGGAAGGCCTGCATGGCGGTCTTGCAAACTCAGAGACCTAAAGTAACCACAAAGGATGGTCTGAAATTAAACTTTAACTAAAAGCAGTTATGGTGGGTAGTTACGCCCTAGGCCAGTATCTTCACTGGCAAGGTCCAACCTTGATCTTAGCTGAGCCTATCTGTCTTTTTGCATCTATGATAACATATTCTTGAAATGTCTGCGTAACTTGTAATTTCCCTTTTTCCGGACCCCTTGGAGCACAGCCTAATGTGCCTGGGTGCCAGGACAGATACCACAGATTCCTTCATTGTTATATTAATTGCTGACTGTTAACTATTCTGCACCCACATAAGTATGTGTCTATCATTTTACTTTTTATCCAATCCCAGAGGTTTCCTCCCTTTGCTTTCTCCCGTCTCTCTAATCTATCACCAATGGACTTCATGAAACCCACCTATGTCCTCTCCTTTGATTGCAATGCATAAAAATAGATAAAAAAAAACACCATTCTCTGGAGCATTATCCCAATCCGTTGAGATAATGCTTCCGGGCAATTGTCAACAGTTTGGCTCAAATAAACTCACAAAAATTCTTTACAGGTTTGAATGTTTTTATGTTAACAGGGGAAAACATACAGGGAAAACATCCCTTATTATGTAGTGGCAACATGGCAATCCTTAGTTATAAGGAAAATAGAAAACATACCTAATAAACTGGGGACCTAACTAAGGAGCAATCCACCCAGAGTGTTGAAGGTGCTGCCTGGTTTATACCTGTTACTTATAATAGAATGAAAGAAGCAAAGGAAGAACTGCACAACAAAAAGGAGCTAGGACTTGCTGGGTTTAAAAGAAAACATTTTCTTATTCTCAGCCTCTCTAGTCAGCAATTTGTGCCAGTATTAAGACACTGCTTTGGGGCAAATATCAAATCTAAAAACAAAACTAAGGATGTGAACGCAAAATCCTTTGTTAAGATCTCAGTAAAGGGATGCCCTAGAGCAGCGGTCGCCAACCTTTTTTGGACCTCACAGACCACCAGTGGTCCACGGACCACCGATGGCAACCGCTGCCTTAGAGAGCCTTTCTGTCTGACAAGATGCCCTGATGCCCTGTAACGATTTAAAAAGCATGCCTCTCAGAGCCTTCAGCACTTAGATGTCAGGGATGTTACTAAACATCCAACACCGCACCCACAGCTGCTCATAACAAAGAATTAATTGGTCCATAATGTCAATAATCCCAAGGCTAAGAAACTCTGCATTAGAGTACATGAACACAGAGGGCAGAAACAGCATCTATTTAATATTTAATCGCCACCTCCTTCTGAATAAAATTTGAGGTAAGTCACTCATGTTTCTGTCTCCTGTTTTCTTTCAGAGTGGTTTGCATACAGAAGGTATTTGATAAATTGAAAAAGTGCTGAATCCAAGTAAACAAGGTTGACATAAAATATGATAGAGTAGTGAGTAGTAAGACCTAGAGTTCAAGGTATTATTTCTATTTTGGCCATTAACAAGTTATATTTTCCTCAGTCATTTTCTTTCTGAACTTTAACTTTCCACATTTGCAAAACAAAAGGATTTACTACTAGATGACTACCAGCGACACAAATGCCTATTAGGGGTGCCAGGCACTAGGGAAAATGAAGATACAAAACATAAGAACTAAGTACTGAAGAAACCTAGGCGAGAAAATAGACATTTTGTGTATGATCTATAAAAGAACAGAAGAGACAACTTCTTTATGAAAATCCTTAATTTATAGCACAGTAGCTCGTACAGTAATTTCTCAAATAGTATTTGTTGAATGAAGAAATAAATTGACAAATCTACCAACATATAAACCAATGAAAAATGAAAATTAAATCTATGGACTGAAAAAAAAATCTATGGACTGAGGGACTGGAGGTAGGGAGCTGAAGTATAAGAAAGGTCAGATCAGAGCACTGCAGTCTGTCTCTGTAGTTAAAGACAAGAGAAACATATAGCTTTCATAGGCCAAAAACTGGTGGCGAACACTGATTTTAAAAAGGCAAAGGAAAGAAAGTAGGAATCTGTTGTGATGATAAGTGGTAGAATATAGCTGAGGAGGATTGCAGAAAAATCTCCAAAAGTCTAAATGGAAGGTAGGAGTTCGAAATCACCAGACAGGTGAGAAGATGAAGCAGAAGGTTCAGATAGCAGGAGATATCAAACAGTGCAGGAGAAAGGGCAAGTGGGGCTGGAGTTTCAGGAGGTTGTATCTGTCACCATGGAAACAGAGGCTTCCATCAAACATTCTTTCTAGTTCTCCAAGGCCCTGAGTTACAGAGCAAGCCCTCACTCCCACTGACTCCCCTTCTCAAAAACAACCCACTTTTAATTCATAAAGGTGAAAAATCAGGGAAATATATAATATACAGGGTGTCCCCAAAAATGTATACATAATGTCTACAGATTCTATTACATTTTGAAAATGAAATGTATTTTAAACACTGCCTTTATAATAATTCAAAGTGTGTATCCATTTTGGGGACACCCTGTATGAATGTGTATATACATACATACGTATTTTAAGTGAAACACTCATTTACCCTTGAAGTAATAAAGTTGTTTCAATTCCAAATCTGCATGAAGTTCTCAGAAGGCTGTCATACTGTGGACTGGCTATGCCTATCAGGACTATTTCAGGATGAGGCACTACTTTACCGCCTCGCACACTTTACTTTTTAACATTCGCATCATCAATATTGAGCCCACAACTATAAACAGTGCTAAAAACATGGCTTAATCTGAAGTAGGGGGATCTCAACAGCCAACACTCTTCTGGTCAGCAGCTCGGGCTGACAGACTGTGCCGCTGCTACTCGTACCACTGCTCCTAAGTTCTGAAGACTTGGAGCATCAGGATGCTAATTAAGCACTACAATGCACAGTCTGCAGCAAATACACCTATGTTTTCACTCAAATACTAATTTTTTTTCAAAAATATTGAATATTCCATAAATTGGAATAAATGTGCAGTATGAATGTGCATGCTTAAGTGGAATAGAAATGGGGAAAAATACACATTAAAAACAGAAGCAGTACAGGAAAATACATATTTCTAAATAAATACATACAGCCGTAATAATCAATATTTTGTTGTTACCTTAAATGTTGTCAAATGAGGAAGGACTACAGGCCATTTGACAGAAGAATTGTTTCTTATATTCCTGAAAATCTGTTCCCCCCTCTTTAATATTTAAGAAACACACACACAGGTTGCCGACAGCTCTCAGAGAGCGGCTTGTGTTGTAGTTTTCACTTTCTCGGCTGTGAACAAGTGCATATGCGAGGGCTGGTCGTGCATGCACAAGCGTGTACTCTGCCTGCGTTAAATAAAACCACAACACAACACCAAGTGCATCCACTCATTCGTGTGTGCCTGCAGTCCACCTCGAGGAGACTGAAAATATAAATACAAGCTGCTATTTTGGTGCGATCACACGAAGATGGCAGCTTGTGTGTTTTTTTCTCTCTAACATTTTAACACTGGGCAGATTGTCTGCATTAACACACACCCAAATCAATTCTGCTCTGAAACTGCTTATAAAATCTCCCTTCCCAGAGGAATTTCTTCTTTATTTAAGTAAAAAATGGGCTTGGAGGAAGCTGTATAGAGATACCAACATTGAGGACACCTTATATTTATAAAGTGTGACAATCTTGTCACTTTACAGAGTACTGACAGTATTCCTCCCAACGTGGGAACTATGCAGAAGATGCACTTTAAACAAGAAAAAAAATCAACAAGTTCACTTTGTAAAAGCACTTTTGTATGTCAGTAATATAGAAGAAATTTTCAAAGTAGTCTAATTTTAAGCTGCCTACTATAACATAATAAGTAAATTTGACCAAAAACTCAGATAAGACTTGTATACTACAAAAATTCATGATTTCTTAAGGGCAGAGAAAGGAAATAAAAGCAAATATTTAGCATAGGCCACATCTAAAAGTTCACTATCAATAAAAAAGAAAATGCAGACATTCATATCATATATTGTACAAAAACATAACAACACTGAGTTCGCCACAGTGCTGTCCAACAGAACTGTCTATAAAAAAATGTTCTATATCTATGCTATCCCATACAATAGCCATTAGCACTTGAAATATGACTACTATGAATGAAGAAGACTTCATAAAAATGTTTTAATCTTAATTAATTTAAATTTAAATAGTCACATGAGCCTGGTGGGTACCAAATTGGACAGCACACATCTATAGTTTTAAAGAGAATTTCAGCGATTACTAATGAACCCACAAAATATCAAATGAAGAGCTAAAAATAACTGAGACACAGCTGCTTAAATAGATTGTCAGAAGCTTTATGAAAACTATAAACAAAAGGAAACACTAATTTGAGAAAGTTGGATCTTTACAGATCTGACCATAATATGGAGATTAAGTAGGAAGGAATGGATTTAACTGATAAATGAGCTGCCTGAAGTGCTAACTGCAATAACCCTACAATAACCAGAAACAAAAGACCAAACATTGAAGGTGAAGATTAGCACATCCAATAGGCAATCAGATAAACTTTTAAGTAGAGTCAAAGTTACAATGATAAAAGTAAGTTAAATAATTTTAATCATTTAATTGAAGGAAAAAGGAGAACACATCTGAAGAAAAGAAGATACTATTTGGCAATAGCTTATAAATATGTTAATTTGCAAATGATGTTATAGACACTATAAATATACTTTTAGAATAGACCTTGACAGACCAAATAACAGACTTCTATGGCATCTAATATGGAAATGATATTTTATTTCAAACTCATTACTTCCCATCATCTTAAATATTACTGTGTTTCATTTAATGTTTCAGCCTTGGAAGCATGGCAAATTGTATTGGAATGGGCGATTCAGGTTCTGAATCAGAAACACTGTAAAATGGAACTCCTGGATTTACGTTTTTATCAGGTTTTTCAGAAATAAAAATGAGAAGAGTAACAACCTCATTAGGTTGAGATAAAGTACAATTAATTGAAATGAATATAAAACCCTTTGAGGCAAAAAAGAGTTAGAATAAAAATATGTTAAAATTAGTTGAAAGAAGAGATAATACTTAATATAGTGACATCTACACTAATAAAAGAGAAACATGGTAATTGGCGTACGACCGCTACCCTTTTCATTGGCTAATCAGTGAGTATATGCAAATTAACTGTCAGCCAAGATGGCGGCCGGCAGCCAGGCACTGAAGCAAACAGGGAGGCTTGCTTGCTTCAGTGACTGCGGACTCCAACGTTCCCCACCTAACTTGCCAGCCTCTCAGTTGCAACTCTAAGCAACTATATACTATGTTGCAAATAAGAAGCTAAACAAAACCCCAGAAAAGGGCTTCCATTCAGCCGGGCTCGGACCGCAACATTGTATCTATGTTTTCAGCAGCAAGGCCTCAGAGCTAAAGCTGGCCCAGAAAAAAAAAAAAAAAAA
>NW_005356674.1:8856201-8862635 GCF_000412655.1 Myotis brandtii
GGGCCACAACCTCACTATCTGCCCTGCTCTGTGCCTGATAGGGGGGAGCTCCCCAATCCCCTAATTGCCCTGCGGCTCTGTGTTTGACAGGGTGCAGTGCACCAACCCCGTGATCAGCCCTGCTCTGTGTGTGACAGGGGGCGGTGCCCCAACTCCCCTATCGGCCCTACTCTGTGAGTGACAGGGGGGAGCTCCTCAACCCCCTGATCGGCCCTGCTCTGTGGGTGATAGAGGGTGGTGCCCCAACTCCCCTATCGGCCCTACTCTGTGAGTGACTGGGGGAGCTCCCCAACCCCCTGATCGACCCTGCTCTGTGTGTGACAGGGTACGGAGCCCCAACCTCCCTGATGGGCCCTGCTCTGTGAGTGACAGGGGGCAGCGCCCCAACCCCCTGATTGGCCCTGCTCTGTGGGTGACAGGGGGTGGCACCGCAACCTCCCCATCGACCCTGCCTTGAGTGTGACAGGGGGCGGTGCCCCAAACCCCCAATCGGCCCTGCTCTGAGCCTGGCCAGGGGCTGCACTTAGGGATTGGGCCTGCCCTCTGCCACCCGGGAGCAGGCCTAAGCCAGCAGGTCGTTATCTCCTGAGGGGTCCCAAATGTGAGAGGGCACAGGCTGGGCTGAGGTACCCCCCGCCCCCCGGGCACAAATTTTTGTGCACCGGGCCTCTAGTATTCAATAATAATGCAACAATGCAGCTTGTGAGATGAAATTATCTTATTTAAACTCAGAACGGCAGGCTGATAGTTACTTTTTTAAGTGTGCGTATTTATATCTCTCATAAACATCAACTTGACTCTATACTGTGAGACAAAACAGCATTAGTCCATGCCCTCCATGGGCTTACTGTTAGGTTTCAAAGAGGCGATGGGCTACCACCAGAGCTCTTATACATAATGTTTCTATCACAGCACCAGTTAATTTGGGCTGTAACTTCTTTGGCTGCTTTCTCTATTAGATTCTGAGCTTCTTAAGGGTCCTTGCCATATTTATCTTGGCATCTCCAGTGCCTGGCTCCCAGAGGAGATTAGAATAAATGCATTGACTATATTGACAGATTGAATACCTTGGCAGGTCTAAATAAATAGAAAAGCCTCAACAAAATTAAGTAAATCATCAAAAAGTTATTAAGAAAATTCTACTAGAACATAGAATAGGCACAAGTTATTTCCAATTGTAACGAATGGAAAATGCTCCATTAACAGGTTGGTGATGAACTCAGGCTTTGACGAATGAACTGTCGGGAATCCAACAGGGAGGAGTGGGTTAGTAGCATTCCCAAGGACAAGTAATGCAAAGCACAAAACCTGTTCAGGGAATCGTGCCACAGCACTGGCCTAAAAGGGAATTGTGGAGGGACTTCCAGTTTCTGGTCCTCCATATAAGGAGTCTGGACATTGCTACTCCATCCTAACAAGTAAAAAGCTGAGAAGACTAAGAACCAATTACTCTTGTTGGATCCATAAGAATGGGGAAGACACAGGGCAAACTGCTGTCCCCAAGACTGGAGAGACAGACAGGCAAATACAGGGAGTCACAGCTTGTTAGAGAGACTCACAAGTGGGAACCAGTGTGGGTAGGAAAATCTGAACTCTAATTGATGAATTACTGAGCTCAGTATGAACAACTCTGAGAGTCAAAAACTCCAGGTGGACCTGTCATAGAGGGGCCTCACAATATTGTGAGATCTACTTCTGGGAGCTGGACGAGGTTCCCACAGTAGTATTAGAGAAAAATCCCCCACCCCCACCCCCAGCTTCCATCAAGGGGAAGGGAAAAGGAGCCAATGTGAACACAGCACTGTTCTTCTTAACAAGGCCAATTAAAAGACAAAGATTGTCAGCATGAATAATAATAAAAAAAGACCCAAGTATGTTACCTACAAGAAATCCATTTTAAATATAAAGACACATGTAGATTAAAAGCAAATGGATGGAGAAAAACATACCATACCAACACTAATTACAAGATAAAAAAGAGCATTACATAATAATAAAGGGGTCAATTATCCAAGAAGACAAAACAATCCTTATTATGTATGAACCTAAAAAAATAGCATCGAACTATGTGAGGAAAGAACTACTAAAATTACTAAGAGAATCCACTTCCATGGTTGGCAATTTTAACACCCTACAATCAGATGGACAGTTCTGGAAGGCCGAGGATCATTAAGGACATAGTTGAACTCAACATCATCAATTAGCTGAATATAACTGACATCTATACACTACTTCATCAAACAATATCAGAATACACATTCTTTTCAAGCTCACGTGGAACATTCACAAGACAGACTACATTCTGTACCATAAAACACAACCTTAACATATGTGACAGAATAGAAGTCATACAATGTCTGATCTCAAACCAGAGATCAATAATAGAAAGATAAGTGAAATCCTAAAAGGGAGCTGTATGTGTGTGTTAGTCCATTCTTCTGCAGACCACAGGGAGAGTCATAGAACCTTTAAGATGAAGCAAGTATCATGACTAGAAATGTGCTTTGAGGAGACAAGGTTGTAACACATGGATAATAGTGGAAAAGATAAGTAACAGATTTAAGAGAACAATAAACAAGAGACTCAAGGTAGGAGGTAAAAAGAACCTGAAACAGAGCAGTAAATATAAAACAGAACCGATGTGAGAAAACTACATATAATGACTCCCTACTCTGTATTTAAAAATATAAAATGTATACCCTCAAACCATCTACTCTTAACCACCGTTAATAGTGCATCTTTAGTCTAAGTCACTAATTACTCAACTTAGAATACTGCAATAGATTCATTCCTACCTCCACCTTCACTCCAATATCACAGCAGCCAGAATTATATTTTCAGATATCACACACCTGCTCAATATCCTTTAATGCAGCGGTTCTCAACCTGTGGGTCGCGACCCCTTTGGCGGTCGAACGACCCTTTCACAGGGGTCGCCTAAGACCATCCTGCATATCAGATATTAACATTACGATTCATAACAGTAGCAACATTACAGTTATGAAGTAACAATGAAAATTTTATGGTTGGGTCACAACATGAGGAACTGTATTTAAAGGGCCAGAAGGTTGAGAACCACTGCTCTAATGACTTCCCATTGCAATTGGAATGAATTCCAAACTCCTATCTGTGGTCTGTAGGACTGCTTGTCTGGAATTTGAGTTTCTCTCAATGTCCCTACTTAAATCACTTGCTTCCAGCCATACCTGCCTTCCCTTTGTTCTTCTAAATACTGAGTTTATTTTAACTGAGGGACTTTGCACCAGCTGTTCCCTCTGCCTGGAGTGTTCTTCCCCTAGATATTCACATGACTGGCTTTTAAAATTTGTTCACATCTCACTTCAAATGTCATCTTCTCAACAATGCCTTTTCTGATCACTGTTCCTAAAGCAGCCATCCCCTCTAGTTCTCCTATTACCCTTCTTTATTTCTTCACAGCAATTCCCTCCCTCTACAATTGCCCTCTGTATCTATACATGCTTATCTCACCCTCTACCCGCCTGCGCTAAAATGGTTATCTTGTGATAGCAGGACCTTGTCTGTCTTTTGCACCACTCTGCCCCCGACCCCCTCCAAAGGATCAGCCTGGAACAGTGTAGACATTCAATAAATAAACATTTAAAAAAACAAAATTCTTATCACAGATGCCAGTGACTGAGTAGCATCGTATAATATTCACTGAGCTGTACTTCCTTTCGTCTCCTATTGCATTATGAGCTGCCTTGCAGACTAAATTGAAAACCATGGATTTTAGATCATGTAGTGCCTTCTAGAGAGAATGTATTACCTAAAGTAGTAAAATTACTCAAGCTACTCAGCTTTTATGATTAGGCAATTTGGTGGCTTTACAATAAGACTGACAGTCTTACCCTGCAAACAAAGTTACTTGCCACAAGATACATACAGAGATGACAAGGAAACTTACTATAAATATGGAGAGAGCCTTCTGGGAAAGAAGGTATGCAACCTCCCCACTTGTGCTATGGACTATAGGGTTTCCTAGCTGCTTTCCCTGAATCTTGAGTTTGCCAACTTAATTAAAATGTACCAGTGGAGATTAATTAACTTATATACATGCCATAAGAAAAATGCACAGAAAATAAGAAACCAAATAGTTACAAGAACACAGCTTTCAAAAATAACACTTTCTAATAGCAAAGCAAAAATGTTTTGAGCTAAGTAACCAAAATGATGAACAGACCCCCCAAAGCCACTTCCAGCTAGGTTTGGCTATCCGCATTTTATTTCCCCCTCTGTTTGCTGTTTCTTTTAGCCAAACTGGCACACCTGGCCTCTGAGTGTGTGCTTCTGCCCCATGGCACAGGTCCTCCACTTCCATCTAATAATGGTATGAACGCTATCATCCTTATTAGCCACTTCAAGCTGAAGCGGTCAATTTTTCTAAGATAACTGCCTAGCATCTGAAAGAAAGAGGTACCTTTACTGCTGGGTTAGCAATATATACCTTGGATTTTGTTTTTAGAGACCTGTTTTACTGCCACTAATTACCTAGTTACTTAAATGACTGATGAGGAAACTTATTATTTTTGTTTTATTCACAAATGTTAATTGAGTGCCTCCCGCGCATCAACACAATGGCCTTCTACTTTCCAAGACGATAATGAGAGCATTGCCCATAGCTACCCTACACCTCTGAGTGGAGCTTCCCTGTAAGTGGTTACTTCTGGTAACTGGATAACTCAAGCTCATCAAAATGATCCCAAACCTCTATTCCCAAACCAATACTATTGCCAGCTTTCTAAGATTTTGTTGTGTTCTGAACTCAAGATTCCTCTGAATTTTTGAAGCAAATGTCATTTGTTAAATATGTAGAATAACTTTAAAAATAGTCCATGTCATTTGATTATTCTGTTTGGATCTGGAAAGAGAGGAATAGCAGAGAGCCAGAGGTCTTGACACTGTGACAAATCTAGTAGGAGTTGAACTAAGAGTAGGCAGACAGGCAAAGCTGCAGAAGGACTTGGAAGAAGGCCCCAGAGATACTCATGACTCTGTATACCTGGCTCATCCTAGACCCCAATGATTAAATCAAATTTACTAACATGTATGTGCTTTTTTATAGTTTAAAGTATAAACATATCTCATTTACTTCTATTACAAATATATTCATATAACAACACTATGAGGTGATTGCTATTTTCCCCATTTTATAGAAAAGGACACTCAGGGGAAAGACATTCATTGAAAGTAATTTGCTCAAGATTACATCATATGTTGCTATAACTTACCCTAGGATCTTTTTACACAAATTCCATGTACTTCTCACTATATTACTTGACCCAGAAAAATAAGGTCAATGTATAAAAGGTATGGATATTGACTATGTGCTAAATAAGAAACTGCTTTTTCACATGGTAAATACTGAGTAGACTGAGAGAAGAAATTGTTTCAAATCTCAATGGCTTCAAGAGGAAGGGAAATAAAGAGGGTAAAAGTAATAGCAGTCATTTAAAAAAGTAATTTGGTTAGAGGGGAATTCAAAGGTGTAAAGCAAGAGATAAATCTTTCTAGCAATACCCGTATTATGAATACATAATACAACCTTAATCAGAAGCACGTGACTTAAAATAATTGCTAAAAATTGAAAAAATGATTAAATATTATTTTAAGTGTCAACATTACAAATATAATAATTTATTCTGAAAAATGGAACACAGAAATCTATATTTTAAGAATAGAAAATGATAGTTATTATCAAAACTTGGCCAAAATAACTTTGTTATTAACATAAGACTCCTCAATAGATTTTGGATTTTGCTAAAACACAGAGGTAATACTAATTTTAATTATTGAAAGTAATTTATAAATAGTTCTACATACGTTCTTGTGACATCTTGTTCAATCATCGATCGGAGTTCTTTATCTTGGAAGAATTTATTCCAAAGACTCTGAAATAAAGAGAACAACCTATTTAAAATAACCTCACACCTTTGTTTGACTTTGATGATCTCAATTTAATAACTTAAATGATTAAATTTATCCTTCTTTGAGTTATCATTTCACATTGCAGGTAGGAAACCTGAAACTGGAGCAATTTTATTAAATTCTAGTTTACTTTCAGACACATCCTTATTCTAACACCAATTTTTCCAGAGATATTATTATATACTAGAGGCCCGGTGCACAAATTCGTGCACCCGTGGGGTCCAGCAGGCCTGCTCTGATGGAGGCCGATTGGGCATGGGGCCAGTGGGGGGAAGGGGATGCGGGAGGTTGGCCAGCTGGCCTCCAGCCCTATTGGGGTGGGGGGGCTATCAAGGACAGCTGGCAGGGGGAGGGGCCACAGACTGTTGGCTGTCGCCCCAACCCCGTTCAGGGTGGGGAGCTGATTAAGCTGGATCAGCTGGTTGGCCGCAGCAGTGCACATCATAGCGACTGGTCATTCTGCCATTCGGTTGCTGGGCTTATATATG
>NW_005356674.1:8862675-8871024 GCF_000412655.1 Myotis brandtii
TTGTTATCTATATAAAATGAATAATACTTTTACTACTATGTACCCGGTACTACCTCTAAACTACAAAAAGTTCTGCTTGGATTAGAGTGGGCCATAGCCCAATTGGTCCGACATGAACCTAACCTGAATTCCCAATGCTTTCTACAAAGTTTGGTCTTCTAATTTAATAGTTTTTTGTTGTTGTTAATCCTCACCTGAGGATCTTTTTTCCATTGATTTTTAGAGAGAGATTGAAAAGGAGGGGATAGGGAGGAAGAGAGAGGAAGAGGGAAACATTGATGTGAGAGAGAGACATTGATTGGCTACCTCCCACATGCCTCCTGACTGGGGCTGGAAATGATCCTGCAATCCTTCAGTGCAAGGGACAATGCTCTAACCACTTAGCCCCACCAGACAGGGCCCAATTGAATAGATTCTTATGTACTTCTTAAAATGTGAATTTACGTAAAGTTTTACAATTTACTTAACAATATTTTATGCTGCTATACCATAGACTAAATTATAATATTTACTAGAGGCCTGGTGCACAAAATTCGTGCACGGGTAGTTCTCTAGGCCGAACCAGTGATCAGGGTCATTCGGGACCTTCCTTCCCCGCTGCTGGCTGCCAGCTGGGGCCTTCCTTCATTCCGCACCGCCCCCTGGTGGTAGCGCACGTCATAGTGAGTGATCGAACTCCTGGTCTAACTCCCAAGGGGACACTTTGCATATTAGCCTCTTATATATATATATACACTAGAGGCCCGGTGCATGAAATTCGTGTGTCCCTCAGCCCAGCCTGCACCCTCTCCAATCTGGGATCCCTCTCACAATTCAGGACTGCTGGCTCCCAACCACTCGCCTGCCTGCCTGCCTAACTGCCCCTAACCACTTCTGCCTCCCAGCCTGATCACCCCCTAACCCAGCCGTGGGCAAACTACAGCCAGTGGGCCGGATGCGGCCCGTTTGAAATGAATAAAACTAAAAAAAAAAAAAAACCGTACCCTTTTATGTAATGATGTTTACTTTGAATTTATATTAGTTCACACAAACACTCCATCCATGCTTTTGTTCCAGCCCTCCGGTCCAGTTTAAGAACCCATTGTGGCCCTCGAGTCAAAAAGTTTGCCCACCCCTGCCCTAACCACTCCCCTGCCAGCCTGATCAACGTCTAATTGCTCCCCTGCCAGCCCGATTGCCCCCAACTGCCCTCCCCTGCTGACCCGGTCACCCCTAACTTCCCTCCCTTGCCAGCCTGGTCGCCCCTAACTGCCCTCCCCTGCCAGCCCGATTGCCCCTAACTGCCCTCCCCTGCCAGCCTGGTCATCCCCAACTGCCCTCCCCTTCAGGCCTGGTCGCCCCCAACTGCTCTCCCCTGCTGGCCATCTTGTGTCCACATGGGGGCGGCCATCTTGTGTGTTGGAGTGATGGTCCATTTGCATATTACTCTTTTATTAGATAGGATAGATATGTATCAGGGAAAAATGCTAATGTTACATATTAACTAGAAAAAAATTTCTATTAGTAGGAAACTAGGAATTACAACAGTAATTAAAGAAATTATACAACACTTATAAAGAAGTAATTATTCCTAGTCTTCACGAGAATATGAGTGGAGGTAGGTCTAACCTTTTCCCTATCTTTAAAAACTTCTTCATGGAATCACTACAAGTAGTTTCCTTTCTTCCTCTGAGTTAGTCCTACAAAGTGAACCCTTCTCTATTTCTATCATACAGGGAGGCTTTCCTACCGCTCCCTACGGCACCCTTGATAAAACAGTTCCATCCTCATCTTTTTGCTCTTCTAGCTCATCCTTAGTTCTTAAAGACCCCCTTGGGACTTCTCCTTTGTAGTGGCATTCCACAGATATGGATCATACACTTCCTCCAACACAGTATATATATAGATGAGAAAATTTCTATGAGGTTTTAGGTAGTATGTGAGGGTGAAAAAAAATAGTTGGTATGAAATAGCTCTGCTTTTGTGGTAACTGATAACCAGTCTGATAAACACGTGCTTATGGGCAAAAGAAGTTGCGATAGGAATAAAGGCGAATTTTACCCCTTCATCCTGTGAAAGGGGATTATTGATCATCAGGTCCTGCTGGCCAACGACCTTCCTCGGGTTGGTGATGTGCTAGGGAAGAAAGAAAGAAAACAAGAGATCAGAGGCCACTGGACTTTAAAGCACACATTTGAAAACAATTATATTAATTAAAATGCAACTTACTATTTCTTTGATGTTGCTATACCATGCTCTTAATTCTTTAATTTTACTTATCCACTGATTTTTATCTTGAGGAAGAACACAAAGAAATAGCTGTCAAGAAGAAAAAAAAAACTTTTATAAAAATCATAAGAAGTAAAGTGTGAAACTATGCCAAAGAGAATCACCTGAAAATTAAGATATTCATATTCCTGGCATTTCATATTTCTATCATCATTCTAATTCTCAATAAGTTTGGAGATATTTAAGAAATATATATTTGGATAATTCCAAATGTGAACAAAGGCCACCCTCCCCCCTAAGATCTCAAAAGCTACACCACAAAATGGAAGCAACCTTCTCTCCAGATATATATTAATAATGAACAAAAAAATTCACTGAGGTTCAAGTGTGGTTCCGATTTCACAGTCCTAAATTGCTATGCCAGTGAAATGGAGAAGTACTGTTTGGGGTAAGAAAGGACATTAACAGGCATAAGGTCCAGTTAGCAATTTCAAGGTTTAAGATTTGTCTTGAATGAAGCAGGTAGAGGACAGACTAGAGCAATCTGAGGACACAGCCTGAGAAGTGAAGTCATTCCTTTCACAGCAGAAAATTCAATTTACAACCGGCAATCAGCTTATGAAAATAACAAGCATTCTTAAAAAGACAAATTTGATTTAATTTAGCTTAATACATTAAAATAAATCTGGATTTGAGTTTATTTTCCGCAAATGAATGATACTAAAAGTTAAACAACAAAGAATGGAGGGGAGAAGAGGCACAAATATTTGTATACAAATATTTCATCAGCAGGTCTCCTGCCTTCACTGCCTGCATCTAACAGAAGAAAAATGTATTTTAATTATTAAATCTAAATTATTAAATCTAAAACTGTCTAATACATCATGTTTCCTTACCGTCTGTACTTGCAGACTCTGAATGCTCAATTCATGCAGATCTACCCTAAAAAACTTCCAGTAAAAGTCATTTTAGAAATGAGACTAAACCTAAATTAATTCATTTTGAGTAGAAAAAGGGACAATATTTCCAAGCAACTAAAATGATAACTGTGAATTATTATTACCAGTTTTGGTAACCAATGGCCCTTTCTAAAGAGATTGACCTAATTCCCTTCCACTTCTTCTTGCTGCCCTACACTTTGTGTGTCCAGTCAAATAAATACAAAAATATCTTTCCTATATGCTATTTATGAAGAGAAAAGAAAGGATGGAAAAATTATGGCACTAGATATAATAGGAATCTGAAAGTAAATCCCCCCTCTGCCCCTGCCCCACTTCAACAGTTTCTGCAGCAGCTAGGGCATGTTAAGGTGTTGCTTTGAATTCTGCACCATCAAATGAGATGAAAAAGCTGTTATTTCAAATGACTCCTTTACCATCACCAGTTATTCAGAACTAAGGTGGCTCAACCTTATTAGTAAATGTTCTATGAAAGATAAGCATGGATGGCCAAAAAAAGTCTAGAGTGCAGCTCCTGGAAAATTCAGTGATCCCCCGAATGGGTAATCTTCCAGGGCATCAGGTAATGTGTTGATATACTGCAACCGCAAACTGTAAATAAATATTTTCTTCTTACCTTCCAGCAAATGCTGCGGAACCTGCTGCTTCTCAGCTGCCCATTAATCCCCTTCTGCCTTATTGTTGCCAAGTAATTGTTGTTTACAAAGAGTTCCTCCCATTCTTTCCTATATGCAAGAAACCAAACCATGGAGAAGCTTTTGTTAAAATTCTTCTGCTTGGAGAGGAGTGCTACAGGAAATTAATTTTAAATAAATCTAAGAAATGCAACTTTTAAGACGTATATATTTAGTTGTGCACTGTTTCTGAACGCATGGCTGTCTTTTTGGACAGAGTTCTTCTGTAGATTTAATGAATATGTAGATAGCTATAATTATGCCAGCTACTGAAATTCATAATGTCTATGGAGGCTATTTCATTTCCTCTAAAATGTTGGTAGTGCAGTTCAGTGAATAGACAAGACAAAAAATGAATATTAGCATAAGCTTATGACTGCTTTAGCCATTGACAAAGATATACGTGCTCCAAAAACACACAATAAAAAGGTGCATTGTTGATTACATTGGCTTCTCACATGAAATATCTGTTGAAATGAACCCATTTCTCTTCAATGTCAGGCTGGCAGAAGACTGCTTTCTTTTACTTTTTAGTGCTATTTTCTATTGAAATCTCTGGTACTTCTTTCTACATGATCTGTTTTAAAATTTTAACAGGTGCAGGCAAATTTGAAAAAAATAAACATCAAAAAATTAAAAAGCCTCACTGTAAAAACTGTTAAAGGCAAGCTTGAGTACCTTGCAGTACCTATGGCTGAGTAGATAAACAACTGAAATATGCCTCCCAGGCACGCAGACACCAGGGGCCTAACACCTGTGCCTCATTAATATACAAGTAAATCTGCTCTACTGGGAAACAATTGGAAATTAATTGTCCCAAACCACTTACTGAGTTTGAATAAAGGAAGTAGACTTATATTCCCAGCATCTTATACCAAACTAAACATCAAGAAACATTCATCAACAGTTGAGGCAACCGAGTACAGCTTTGTGAAATTTCTCTCAGATATAATAATGACACCAGAAATGTGTAATTTGAAAATTTTTAATCAAAGCCAAAAGCCTGGCAATCTCTTCAGAGACTTACTCAAAAGAAAACCTCTGAACCCTCAATCATCCTTCCCCACACACATGCAGCTGCCACTGACCAGACCCGACTTATTTTGAGAAAGGCCAGTCTTATGCGCTATGGTATCTGACACTCAACTGTACACGTGGAGTTAAAAAACCAGACTGTGGAGCAAGCACATCTTCTCCACAGTTTTCCAGAAGAGTTACCAGGGCAATGGCACATTCCCACGGCCTGGAGCAGGAGAATCTCCAGCCTCAGCCTGCAGCACTGCTCCCTGTCCCACCAAGCCTTCTGCCTTGTGGGTAAGTATCCCGAGTGGGACACACACCCCACCATGCAAACTTCTACCACCACTCCATGCAAACTTTCTACTTTCATCACTCTATTCGTAAGAGAGCTACTATTTCATTTTTATTTTAATTTGATTTTATATCATTAATGAAACTGAAAATTTCTCATGCTTTTTAGGTCATTTTATATTTCTTCTTTTTACAACTTCCTTTCTTGTCCTTTGCCTATATTAAGATGTATAGGATAGTGGTTAAGAAAACAGACATCAGAACCACACTCCTGGGATCAGAAAAACAGCCAATGTACTAGCTACTTAACTAGCTATGCAAGCATGAGCAAGCTACTTAACCTCCTTGTGTCTCTGTTTCATCATCTGTAAAATGGAATAATAGTAATACTATCATCTCCTTCAAAGAATTACTATGAGGATTTAACTGTATGACAGACCCTCAGAAGGGTGCACCATATATCATAACATTCACAAAATAGTATTATTGTTAATAATGTTATAATGCTTTTATTATAGTAGGCCTTATCACAGGTCTGAGAGAGCTTTTCATACATTAAAGACATTACACCTTTCCTGCTATCTATATGTATTTTTAACCCAATCCTCTTGATTGTTCTACACCCTGAAGCTTTTTAATTTGTATATAATATAAACCTAACATTAATTTATCTTGATGATCTTTCCATTGTTTTTATGCTGAAGTAGTTCTTAGCCACTCCATGTTCAAAGAAATAGTCACTGAAATCTTATGGTTTTAAAAATCACTTTAGTCCATTTGTGTTACCTGTAGTATTTTAAATACATTATCTATTTTCCAACAATATCACATACATTATCCACCTCTTATTGTTCAAGTTTTGTTTTTATCCAGGTTTTAATAATACTCAAAGATGAGATCAGCAATGAGTACAAAGAACACTACAGGAGTATATCTCAGAAACTGTACATTCATATAGCTTGTGGTCTGTAAACAAAAAGTGCAGATTTCAAATGTATTTTAAACCCAAGAGGAATCAGAACTCATGAAAGACGATGCAGTTCCATGGCCTGAAAACACCGATGCATTCTAGATCTGAGACGGAAGTATGAGGCAATGACTCCCTAGCTCTTGAAAAATCAGCTTCTATTCAAAGGTACCAAGATATTGTGAAAGTAGACACAGCTGGTGGCTGGATTCATTGCCATCTTGTGAAGTAAGCAGCCTTTTAAGGTCAAGTTACATACTACTTATGTAATGAAGGATAATCATTTGTTAGCTTAAATAAGATCCTGTGCCTTGATTACAGGGTTGGCAAAGAGAAAAGGAGACTGAGGCATGTGAAATGGAAACACTACCCCTGAAATTCACAATCATTTAAATTTATTCATGGGTACTTATAGTTCCAATTAAGGTTTAACATCTCAAACTGATGAAGAGCTCTAACAACAGAGCAACATAAAGCCACAAGATAGCCTATTAATTGTCTTTCTCTCCTCTGGAATAGTGTTTTGTTAATAAACTGTGATACAGAGTATACATAATAAACATTTAGTGCCTACCATGTGCTTAACACTCAGATATATATTTTTAAAGCATAAAGTTAAGAGAATAGATGTATATGCAAACCAATAATGATGTGATTAAGACAAAGTACTCTGGTAATACAAAGGAGGGAAGAATAGTTTTATATCTAAAAATTAACACTCAGTATAGAAAATAATAAATACTAGCACCATGGGCATGTAGCACCATGTTGGATAAGATGCTACATCCAACAGCTGAGCTGTCAGAGGTTTGACAGACCTTCAAGGGCAAAATGTTGAAAAGTTTAGCCCTTTGAGGGGAGCTGGACTACTGGACTTGGGAAAAGAAGTGTAGGTACTGAGGAGCCAGAGGTGGAATTTTTCGGTTTAATTAACAAAAAATAAAAGGTAGTTGCTAAACTCTGTCATATACCATTAGTATATATACTGTTACTGTAATAGCAAAAATATGGCAATGATGTCATTAAAATGCTTAAAATCCACCTATGTCATAATATATAAGATTTTAGATATATCACCTTTTTAAAAATCATCATTTTTATTGATTTTTAGAGAGGAAGAGAGAGAGAAACATCAATTGGTTGCCTTCCATAGGTGCCCTGACGGGGGATCGAACCTGAGACCTTTTGGTGAATGGGACAATACTCCAACCAACTTAGCCACCCAGCCAGGGCTAGATATTATCACTTTTAACCTCTAAACAACCCTCCTAGGGTAACTATATTTAATCCTCTTTATAAATGAGAAAACTAAGACTCAGAAAAATCAAATATGTTGTCAATAGAAAAAAGGAATGAGAATTAGCTTGAGCATCTTCCTGGAATAACATGGAAAACACTACTACCGGGAACATGATACTCCAGATATCCAAGACAAAAACTGCCCGTGGCAACAAGGCAAGATATTAGTGTGCCCTTATACTTTCTTCCTTAGATTTTTAGTTTTTTTAACATCAAATACAAGGGTATAGAGAAAAGTTGTCACCAGTTGGACTGAGAAGGTAAGTCAACAACTGCTGTGGGTGGTTATGGACTTCCAAGAACATTTATATTTGTAAAAGCCTCAAATGGAACAGATGCAGTGGTTCTCAACCTTCCTAATGCCGCGACCCTTTAATACAGTTCTTCATGTTGTGGTGACCCCCAACCATAAAATTATTTGCGTTGCTACTTCCTAACTGTAATTTTGCTACTGTTATGAATCGTAATGTAAATATCTGATATGCTATATGTGTTTTCCGATGGTTGCCACCCACAGGTTGAGAACCGCTGGGCCATTAGAGACTTGGGCCTTGAGGACTCTCTTGACATAGCACTAGTGCCATCTAGTGGCAATTACTCTGCCTTGCAGGCACTGGGTCCCTGAAAACATAACCAGCATCTCAGCAGAGAGAGGCAGAGATAAGCTGGTTTCCTTTCTCATGCCAATGTTAATGAATTAGTAGTGGCTGCCTTGGAAGCATTGTGTTGAGAAGGATTCTGAGCCTACCTTTGTCCTCCTCAAGAACATTGTTACTAATTAAAAATGTTGGCCGTGATGCCCTGACCGGTTTGGCTTAGTGGATAGAGCGTTGGCCTGCGGACTGAAGGGTCCCAGGTTCGATTCCGGTCAAGGGCATGTACCTTGGTTGCGGGCACATCCCCAGTGGGGGATGTGCAGGAGGCAGCTGAT
>NW_005356674.1:8871037-8901872 GCF_000412655.1 Myotis brandtii
TAAAATATATTTAAAAAAAAATAAAAAAAATAAAAATAAAAATAAAAATGTTGGCCGTGAGCGCTGCAATCATTTCTAAGTAAATGAAATCAACTTCTGCAGCAGCAGTTGCTGCCTTCCCTCTAAGACCAACTTAGGTAGTTAAGCCTCCTGCAATAGTTTTTTTAAACATGGAGATCAACTCGAGTATGCAGAGAATAAAAATACAGCTGATGATCATAAGGTACTGTCTATTTCTAATTATGTATTTTAAGGTAGTATTTTCCCAAGCTTTGAACATAAAATTAATATGAAACTAGTTAAAGCCTTCCAAATATAATTATTTAAATACTTTTGTAACCTAAATAATGCATAAGTGACTTAATTATGTGGCAATTCTGGACTAGAAAATTTCTGAATTGTCCCAAATGGTGATAACGCTAGAGAATACATCTTATACTGTATATTTTATATGATGGCTTCTACTCCATTTTCGGGCATTATTTGGACAAGGGAGAATGTCTCTAGGGGCTCAAATGACTACAATAATTGAAAGAGCGCAGAGACTACATAGAGCAGCGGTTCTCAACCTTCCTAATGCTGCGAGCCTTTAATACAGTTCCTCATGTGGTGGTGACCCTCAACCATAAAATTATTTTCGTTGCTACTTCATAACTGTAATTTTGCTACTGTTATGAATCGTAATGTAAATATCTGATATGCAGGATGTATTTTCATTGTTACAAATTGAACATAATTAATGCATAGTGATTAATCACAAAAACAATATGTAATTATATATGTGTTTTCCGATGGTCTTAGGCGACCCCTGTGAAAGGGTCATTCGACCCTCAAAGGGGTCGCGTCCCACATGTTGAGAACCGCTGACATAGAGTCTAGCTAGCTCTTAGAATCTTCAATACTTGGTTTAGAGAAGCTACTTCGTTTTTTACTGATGATGAAAGCTGCTGAGAGCAGAGAAGGGATTATCTCTGGGGAACAGGAAGGAGGGTGGACACATGTTTCTTGGAAGTGTACTAAGGGGAAGTGTGCTAGAGGAGTCCTTAAAGATGACCCCTAGATAACTGATGTGTTGTTATATAGCCTCTATGGTTGGCCAGTCAACCATGATCATCATTTTTTATATTTGACTAGAATAATCGTAAAACTCAAGGCAAGGGCAGGATGAAGTTGATCTTGAAGCAGGATAAACTCAGAGTTAGATGAGTAGAAAATATTTGAAGATAAAAAAAGTTAACCTGATGCAAAAAGATTTATACAATTTTTTAATCCTAAAGTGCATGCCAATATTTGAAAAATTGCCCTATTAGTTTTTATCACATTTGCTTTATCAAATGCATAGGAAAAAGGAAACAATAAACTTGTAATCTGTTTCTAATCTGTCTAGAAACATAGTGGAAGATTTCTATTAATGAAGGACTGTGCTATAATTCCAATACTCCATGTAAGAGTATGTAACTTTAAAACATTTTAAAGGTATGATTTTAAAAATGCTATTCAAATAGAACAAGGAACATCTAAAGTAAAAATCATTGGGAATGTGAGAAGCGTAAATTAGGTATGTCGGCATCAGACTGCAGTGTGGCACCAGATCTGGGTAAGTTACAACATTAGGACTGCAGGTGCCAAGATCAACCAGATAAACACTGATGTTATCTATAATTACCTCATTTTTAGCTTAAATCACAGGTAATGAGGGAACTCAGAGATTCTAAAAGGCAATTAGAAAGTCTACTGGCTTTTTCGCTTCCTGTATCAGGAATTTTTTAAAACTTACTTTTACTTAAAGCTTTTTTCCTCCATAATGAAACATCAGGACATAGCACTTATATATAAAAAAACAGAATGCACAATTGCTCATAAGCTTAAAATGAATTTCTTCTGTGTCTAGGTGAAATGTGCTCTCATGTGACGAGGCTCCCTTGAAACAAAGGCAATAATAGCTCAGTTGTTAAAAGTAACTAAATGATGATGTTTTGATTCAGGTTTGGACTTAACATTGAATTGAGAAATCTTGAGCCTCCACCTCTATATCCACAAGGACATAAAGAGCTGAGTACCAACAGTTTTGGACTGTTAGATAGAATATTATTATTTTTTAAATAAAACATGTATTGTTTTCTTCAAAATGTTTTAAGAGCTTCTAAATTCAGGGTCATGTTAAAGTAGGTAAACTCAACAAACATTATTTAGAAAATGTATCAAATAAAGCTATATCATATGATTATAAAAAATTAAGCACATAATAAAGACACATAATCAAAGGATCAGCATTTAGAAATGATGTGATAAAGAGATCCTGTACCAGACAATGTCTATGAAGTTGTCTGGAATGAATACCTTTTATATTCCATGGTTTACTGATGTTTCTTATATAATTAACTAGAGGCCCGATGCATGAAATGCTTGCACTTTGTGGGGGTCCTTCAGCCCCGCCTGTGCCCTCTCACATTCCGGGAGCCCTCAGGGGATGTCCAACTGACAACTTAGTGCTGCTGTGGAGGCAGGAAAGGCTCCCGCCACCCCCGCTGTGCTTGCCAGCCATGGGCCTGGCTTCTGGTTGAGTGTGCTCTCCCTGTGGGAGCACACTGACCATCAGGGGGCAGCTCCTGTGTTGAGTGTCTACCTCCTGGTGGTCAGTGCATGTCATAGCAACCAGTTGTTCTACCATTTGGTCGATTTGCATATTATATAGGATTGCTCAAACTTGGAAGCAACAAAGATGTCTTTTAGCAGATGAATGAGTAAATAAACTGTGGAACATTTAAACAATGGAATATTGTTCAGTGATTAGAGGCCTGATGCACGAAATCTGTGCAAGGGGCTTGCCCTCGCAGCCCCGGCTTCGTCCTGAAGGTCATCTGGAAGGTCATCTGGATGGTTGTTCTGCTGTTTGGTCTAATTAGCATATTAGCTCTTTATTATATAGGATAAGGAAAAATCCCTTTCTCCAGCCACCTCCCTGCAGACCTTCCCTCCCTCTTCCCATTCCCCACCCACCTCACTTAGCTTGAGATTTGTGGTAATTAGCATGAGCTTGATATCTAACTTTCTGTATGATAAAGAATTTGGCACACATTCTATAATGTAAGCAATACTGTAAGGGAAATACAGAATTTAGAACCAATTATTTTCCAGTAATTTAGAAACAGGCATTTATTTAGCAAAATCAGATATCTTATTAAAACTCTATTTTATCTCTTAAAGTATGTTTTCCAAGACTGTGTTGACTTACAGAGTTTTGCGCTTATAGAAATAAATATATGCTTGAAATACTTATCTTAAAAAGGTTAAAATGTGTATTTTAACTGAATCCCCCATTTATTCAATATCCTCTAGATCAGCACCATCCAACAGAACTTTCTGAGATGACAGAAATGTTCTATATCTGACTGTCCAATATGACTAGTGCAACTGAAGAACCACATATTTTATTTTATTTCATTTAAACATACATTTATATAGTATCTTGTGGCTACTGGTTCTCATATTGGGCAGCAAAACTCTAAGTATTTTAAGGATGATGAACCATTCATAGATATATTCAATCTTTAAAATAACAACTATAAAGGTTCAAAGGATATAAACAGTAAAGATACACATGATACATACTCACACGTAGTGCTGTTGGGTTAAGAAGAC
This sequence comes from Myotis brandtii, assembly GCF_000412655.1. Classification (NCBI taxonomy): domain Eukaryota; kingdom Metazoa; phylum Chordata; class Mammalia; order Chiroptera; family Vespertilionidae; genus Myotis; species Myotis brandtii. Next base: position 8,874,680 of record NW_005356674.1, read on the forward strand.
ACGTGTTAGAAGTTAAATAATATAAGTGGTTGAAAATCAAGGTAATTCCATAAGGGATGTAACACAATATATACTTAATTATAAGTAAAAGGTGCTACTAGTAAGATCAGATATAGATGTAATAAGTTATTTTAGTCAAAAAGTCCTCTATCTCATTGCCTCTCCTGGTCTGTGTTTCTGTCTCTACCACCACTGCCCCTTGCTTAGTCCCACTTCCCTCTTCTTCCATTCACATACATGAAGAAGTTGGGAAAGCACATCTTTAATAATGACAGTGATACATCTATAAGTTATCAAAAATTATCAATAGTGAATCACGAGCCTAATATAACCATCCTCAACAATAGACTGGTTCAAAGATCCAGGAAATGGTCATTTTAAATGAAGATAAATGGTTCATAAGATAAACTTTAGTTTAAGGTTAGTATGTAGTTTATAATTTGTTTGGATTAACGTGTCTGGGAAAATAATTCACATGGGCCTCTGAAAAGGTAAGGAAATATCCATACCCAAGGCCTACTAGAAAATCTCACTGGATTATAATTTCAAAAAAAACTCCTCACTAATTTAAAAATCTCCAGGCTTCACAGACAAAAGTGTGGTGAAGGCATGGGGAGGGGGCTGGTGCTGGGTGGAGGGGGGGGCAAAGGAAGGGAAATGGGGGACATTTATAATACTGTCAACAATTTTAAAAACACTCAGTAAAAATCCTATATAATGAAAGGCTAATATGCAAATTGTCCCCTCAGGAATTCGACCGACCAGGAGTTCGACCGCTCACTATATTGTGTGCTGACCATCAGGGGGCAGCACGGAATGAAGGAAGGAAGGAAGCCAGCAGCCGGGGGAAGGAAGGCCCTGGCAGGCAGCCGGGGAAAGGAAGGCCATGGCCAGCAGCTGGAAGGCCCAAATCGGCCCTGATCACCGGCCAGGCCTAGGGACCCTACCCGTGTATGAATTTTGTGCACCGGGCCTCTACGAACAAATGTATTAATTAATTAATTAATTAAAACTCCACACCTCATTTACCCAGCATGATGAAAGGCCAATGTATGACTTTTTTTTTTCTCAACAAAAAATTTTGAGAGTATCAAAACATTTATAAAACCAAGTGATCAGCTCCCAATTTGTATAATGTTTACATAATTAGTTTTTAGAAATTCTAAATCTCTACAGGTTTATCATTTGCTCAATTTTATTTATAAAAAATAAAGACAGCCCTGACCGGTTTGGCTCAGTGGATAGAGCTTTGGCCTGCGGACTCAAGGGTCCCGGGTTCGATTCCGGTCAAGGGCTGTACCTTGGTTGCGGGCACATCCCCAGTGGGGAGTGTGCAGGAGGCAGCTGATCAATGTTTCTCTCTCATCGATGTTTCTAGCTCTCTATCCCTCTCCCTTCCTCTCTGTAAAAAATCAACAATAAAATATTTAAAAATAATAAATAAAGACAACAAACTAGATGTTAAACTGTTATACATTCTAGCTTCACTTCAATATCATAAACTATCATAATCTTTTTAATTAAGAAAAAAAAAGAAATAAAGCTAAGTGGAAGCAGAGTAAGGGCTGAAAGAGCCCTCCTGTGACTAAACATTCTTCAATAAACTTTTTGGACATTTTAATATTCTCCAAATGTTTCTGAGATTCTGATTATATTCTAATTGGTTGAAGTTATTAGAAATTTGACCCCTAGATGTGTTGTTATATATCCAAAGAAATGGGGGCGGGGGGCGCAGAATCCTTTTTCTTAATACTGGTTTTGGGCAGGAGGAGGGCGGGCTGGAGAAAACACTGAAACAAAGAAACCAGGGCTATGGAGACCTACCGAGTCCGCACGGTTTCCCATGAAGGCTAGAACAGTAGGAGGAATAGTTTTATTACTGATTTTTTAAAACAGTTGCTCTGCATCATAGGGGAAGATGAAACATTTTCTCATGACCTCTTAGCCCAAATTAAATTGTGTGTCATAAAAATTCCTGTGTTAGGCAGAAGTATTCTCCATTGCTGAAATTTTTTATTATTTGAAAGTTCACCTACTTCAAAAGGACCCAAATCTTGTCATGACTTCACAAAAAGGCCTTTTGTTATTTGCTATTCTATTATCCATATATTCAGTAATTCAGATTCCAAATGCATGCCACAAAAATTTAATTATATGACCACAGACATCTCTATGAACCGAAGAGATGTCTCCATAAGTAACAACTTTATATTATGGAATGCTATTATAAAACTTAAAGTTGGCACCATGAAGAAAATTCTCATTTTGCTACAGAGTCTTTAAAGAGTAGGATTAGCAATGGCATCTAGAGATGGAAAGGCTGGGGTTCCTTCTCTAGGGTCCTTCAACAACCCAGGTGGCAGTGGCAGAAACAGGAATGGGCGCAGCGTTAAAAATGTTAACAGACCACTCTGGTTTTATTTATTTACTAGAGGCCTGGTGCACAGATTCGTGCACCGGTGGGGTCCCTCAACCTAGCCTGGGCCCTCTCGCAATCTGGGACTCCTCAGGGGATGTCGGACAGCCAGTTTTGGCCTGATCCCCACAGGCCAGGCCGAGGGTCCCCACCGATGCACAAATCTGTGCACTGGGCCTCTAGTATGCATATAAGATCTTTGGTTAATCTCTTCCTACCTATCCCCCTTCCCCCTGAGATTCATCAGACTGTTCCATGTTTCCATGCCTGTGCATTGAGTGTCTGCTCCCAAGTGATCATTGTGCGTCATAGCTACCAGTCACTTAGGTTATATATATATAGATTCTACTCCACTCTCTCCACCCTCTTACAGATCTCTCATGTGGAAAAACAGTCCCTCTTCAACCTACACAGTCAGAATACAAAGGAGAGAGGCAGGCTCTGGGTGGGGCCCAGTGGTAAGGTAGGGAGTGGCAAGCAAACAACAGTAGTTCCGTGTGAGATTATAAACCTACTAGAGGCCCGGTGCACAAAAATTTGTGCACTGGCGGGGGAGGGGGGTGGAGGGGTGTCCCTCAGCCCCACTTGTGCCCTCTCACAGTCTGGGACCCCTTGGGAGATAACCACCTGCTGGCTTAGGCCCGCTCCCCAGGTGGCAGATGGCAGGCCCGATTCCTCAGTGCCTGCCCCGCCTCCCTGGGTCGCGCACATGGCAGGGTCAGGTCGCACATGGGACACACCAGGTGTAAGAGGCCATGGGGCTACAGGAAAAGCCTGACCCCATTACAAGTCATGTAAAGGACATGAACTTGGCTTGCACCCCAGTTCTTGTGATCTAGGCAAGCAGACATTTTGTCATAGCAACTGTTTGTCATAGCAACGTGGCGGGGCAGGCTGCATGGCGCTGTCCCGCCCTGCCTGCAGTATGCAAATTAGCCGCCATCTTTGTTGGCGGTTAATTTGCATATCACACTGATTAGCCAATGGGGGTGTAGCGAAGTTACGGTCAATTACCATGTTTGTCTATTATTAGATAGGATTATTATGGATGGTACAAAATCCAAATAATGAGAGGTCTGTGCCTGGTTCAATGATAGTAGAGCTCTCATGCTCAAGAGAACTTGAAGATCTAGAAGCACATTGAAAACCTGGAAAGAGAGTTAGGAGATGCTGTTCAACTATCCTGATTTACTTCCAATTGATTGAGAGACCTGGGCATGTCATCGTAATGACTTTCCTAAACTGAGTGAGTAGATTGAGAGTATTCAAGGGTATGTCAAGCAGACTGAACTACTTCTATATCTTTCTCAGAACATTGTATCTATAATCATGGAATGAAAACAATGTCCATATGTTCAGATTATACCAAGACGTCTTTTACATTTCAAATACTCCCTCATTAGCAGGCTATTTCTTATTCTACCCCATAGCTGCTCTATAGATTTTCCCCATATTTCTAGGCATATAATTTTCATTCTCAATTTTATCATTATCAAGTATTTCATTTAATTTTGTGGGATTTAAAGACACATTATTAACACCCAGTTACATTTATTATGTTTGATTCAAATATACCAAACATCTATGATATACTGAAACCTTAAACTTGAATACTGTATAAAGAGCAGTTCAGCAAAGTAACAATGTCTCCACAGTGGAACAAATATATGTAAATAGCCATGTTGTGGGTCATTTTAGCTGTCTTTACAGATAAGGGCATAATTTTGTCATTGAAAAAATGTAAGGCCAATCAAATTCATCCATTCTAATAATGCAAAAAAAAACTGCATTGCTAAAGAGTAGAAAATAAAGATTGTCTTTTTTCATATTGTTCACCCCAGAAAACTGCTGTCCTAGAATGTCCAGTAAACATATTGTCCTGTCCCCAGCCCCCACCTCTCAGTTCTAATTACCCCATCTGGTATCCCCCTGCTCTTGGTAAAATGCTCCCTTTACAACACATCATTATCTAAGTTAGTTGGTTCCATGTTTGTCTCCCCTAGACCATAAGGACACCAGGGGTAGGGTCTATGTTTTATTCCTCTTTGGGTCTTGGTGTTGGAGGTTTAGCACACTGGCTTGCCTATAATGAGTGTACAATAAAGATTTGCAGAATGATTGAAATATGTTACCTCTCTTGAACAAAACAAACAAGCGAATAAACAAAAGATATAAACATAGCAGATATAAACATGTCAAAGAAACACTTTTAAAAGCTCTGGGTTAAAAATAAAATGAAAAATTGGATTATTAACCACTGTTATTTCCCCCCAAAAGGCAAGGTAATCTGATATAAAAAATAGACAAATATTGAATATCAATTTCTAATAAAATATTCAATGAAAAGTTCATCCTTAAAACTATATCTTTGAAAGTTACAAATAAAAAATCAGATATGAAGCATTACATAGAGCTAACAATATAGTAAGCTATTTGTAAAATGTTTCAAAAGACTTATAACTTCCAAGTTTCAACCCTAATCCTATGCATTATTTTCTCAAATTATAGATCCAGCAACACACTTCAACATCATGAACCAAATATTTAATTGATTTTTTCTGTTTCACTACCATACCTAAAAAGAGCACATGCTAATATATATAACAAATTCACTACAAAAGTTGACAGTGGGCACATTCCTACTGGGAGAAGACAGAAGCATGTCCAGGGAAAGGGACCTCAGTGCTTACTGACTGAGAGAAGCTTAGCCTCATGTTTCAAATGTATGCCTGTCTTTTCAAAGATAAACATTTACACAGTCTTTAGATGAGTGCAGCTTGCAGCTGACAATGTAAATAAATAAATATGAAAAAAATTTCCCCTAAAGCCTGGCTACAGGTAATAAAAAGGGCTTGAAGAGGTTTATGAAGGAAAGGAACTCAAACTGTAATATGAATACTCAAGTCAGTTTGGGTGATGTTAATTTAAGGCTATACAGTCATGCATCACTTAATGATGGGGCGATGTTCTGAGAAATGAATCCTCAGACAATTTTCTCATTGTGCAAACATCATAGAGTGCACTTACACAAACCAAGATGGTTGAGGCTACTATACACCTAGAATAGATGGCACAGCCATTGCTCATAGGCTACAAAACTGTGCAGCATTTTATTATCCTAAAAACACTGTAGGCAATTTTAACACAACAGTATTTGTGTATTTAAACATATCTAAACACTGAAAAGGTACTGTAAAAATACAGTATAAAAGGTAAAAAATGGTACACCTGCATAGGGCACTTACCATGAATGGAGCTTGCACTAACTCTGGGTGAGTCAGGGAGTGGGTGAGGAGTGAATGTGAAGGCCATTACTGTACACTACTGTAGACTTTGTAAGCATCACACACTTAGGATGCACCAAGTTTCTAAATATATCTATTTCTTTATTCAATAATAAGCTTAGCTTACTATAACATTTTTACTTTATAAACTTTTATTTTTTTTAACCCTTTGACTTTTTTAATAATACTTAGCTTAAAACACATATTGCACTTTTGTACAAAAATATATTTTCTCTTTTTCTTTCTGTTTTTGTTTTTAATTATCATCTGAGGATATGCTTATTGGTTTTAGAGAGAGAGGAAGGGAGAGAAAGAGAGGAACTTCAATGTGAGAGAGAAAACACTGATAAGTTGCCTTCCGTATGTGCCCCGACCAGGGATGGAACCCACAACCTTTTTGGTATACAGGATGATGTCCAATCAATTACCACCTGGCCAGGGCTCTTCTTTCTTTATATCCTTTTCTATAAGCTTTTTTTCTATTGAATTTTTTTTTTTTTACCTTTTAAAATGTTTTGTTAAAAACTAAGACAATCACACATAGCAGCCTAGGCCTATACTGGGTCAGGATCAATATCATGGTCTTCCAGCTCTATATCTTGTCCCACTGGAAGGTCTCAGGAACAATCACATGCATGGAGCTTTCATCTCCTATGACAGAATGCTTTCTTCTGGAATACCTCCTGAAGGACCAGCCTGAGGCACTTCTTGAGGAGCAATTACTTTTTCAGAAATATGTCCATAGTAGTTTAGTTCGTTTGTCTCTCTTTGTCATCACAGATATACTTATAAGCAGATAACCCACTATAAACATTCCTCCCTAATAATGAAAACCTTTCAGTGTTTGGGATCATATTTTAAAACTTTTTAAGGAGCCTGCTGAGGTCTGCAAAAGCTTCTACTAAACCCTTTACTGTGAATTTTCTTGGGGGTTCTTTTTCTTCTCTTGCAGTTTCCTTTTCTCTTACATCTTCTTCAGCTATGAGTTTCTGTTCTGGTTCCAATAACTTATTAGTCAATTCCTCAGGAACCATCTTTAGGAGCTCCTCTTAGTCAGCCATGACATTGTTTGCCCTGTTGATTTTTACAAACTACTTATCCTTGGCAAATCCTCTGAAGTCATAGACCAACTTCTGAGTATCTTCTTCCAGATACCATTCATACATGCCTTGGAAACATCACTTCAAGCCCAAGCAAAGTTCTTGCTGCAGTTATAGATATTGTAATCCTTCCAAATCCTTCAGCAATGCATCAGTGTCTTCTCAGAGTCTTCCTCAGTTGCAGTAATAGCCTGGACAAAGGTCCTCCTCTCAGGGAGTAGGCCTCAAAAGCTGCTATAACTCCTTGATCCATTGGTTGGATCATAGAGGTGGTGTTTGGAGGGAGAAACACCACTTTGACATTAGGACAAAGATCATCAATAAAAAGAGGAAGTGCAGGAGCATTATCAACAATCAGCAAAATCTTGAAAGGTATGCCATTCCCCAAACAGTATTTCTCCATTTCACTGGCACAGCAATTCAGGATGGCATTTTGGAAGAGAAGTTGGGTCATCCATGACTTCTCACTGCTCCTGTAAGACACTGACAGTGTGTGTATTGATATGCTTGAAGGCCCTGGATCCTCACTGTACCAGAGAACTTGCAACATTGCCCCCAAGCAAGATTGTTATCCTGTCCATTAAAGCCCTGAAATTGGCATTGACTTGGCCTTCTTATGAGAGTCCTTTCAGGCCTCCAGTTTCCAGATTAGGGAGATTTTATCCATATTGAATATTTGCTCTGTCAAGTGATTTTGCTCTTCAATCAGCTTTTCTAGAATTTCCAAAAATTCTTCATCTGCCTTCACATCAGCACCCACAGACTCAACACTCATTTCATATTATGTAATGAGTATGGATTCTTGAATAGTAAAACATCCAGAACTAGCAGTAATTTCAAAATCCTAGCCAGGTTCAGCCTTTTCTTTCAACATTGCAAACAAACCTTTTGCTTTGGCCATGATCATCATGGTCCTGAGAGATACTCTTGTGTGTCTGGTCTTCCATACAGGTTGTTAGAGGTTTCTCCATGTCTGATAGGGGCCCTTCTTGAATTTTGTTAGTCCCATTGCCTTCAATGAAGCAGATCTTTAACAGCTTTCATCACTTTGTTCTTGTTCTTCAAGATCATAGCTATGACAAAATGAGGCTTACCTGACTGACAAGCAATAACCATCACTAATTTTTCACCTTCCCAGTCCTTAGTCACTTTTAATTTCGTTTTCAGGACAATCACTCACCGTGGCCTCTTATTGGCAATATTAGCAGTGAATTTTGCATGCTTGGGGGTCACAATGAATAAACAAAATGAGATTGAATCAAGCACCAGAGAAAATGATGCAATGAAATAATGTAATAAATGAGATGTATGAGGTTGCTGCCAGGGTAACACAGTATACTGTTTTACAGCAAACTTTGTTTTATAAGCAGAAAGAGAACACTCTAAAAAATGATAAAAAGCATAGTAGAGTAAATGCATAAACCACTAACACAGTCACTTATGATCATTATCAAATATTATGTTGTGTACATAACTGTATGTGATATACTTTTATACAACTGGCAGCTCATCAGGTTTGTTGACACCAGCATCACCACAAACACGTGAGTAATGCCTTCCAGTGGTTCTCAACCTTCCTAATGTCGTGACCCTTTAATACAGTTCCTCATGTTGTGGTGACCCCCAACCATAAAATTATTTTCGTTGCTACTTCATAACTGTAATTTTGCTACTGTTATGAATCGTAATGTAAATATCTGATATGCAGGATGTATTTTCATTGTGCGCGACCCACAGGTTGAGAACTGCTACCTTATACTATGATGTCTGAGATGTCACAAGGCAATAGGAATTTTTTAGCTCTATTATCATTTATATGTAGCTTGTCATTGACCGAAACGTCATTATTCGATGCATGATTGTACATAAAAACAAACCAGTTAATTATTTAAATAGAAAGTGACATATTTCCAGAGCCTTAAGTGATCAATAATTAGTTCAGGAAGATTGTATATTATAGAGATGCATAGATATTGACGAATTCCACTATCATAAAAAATAATAAAGTTACTTCAAGAAGATGTATTCATCACTCAAATGTGATTTTCATGTTTTCTCTCAAATGCGGCTCCATTATAGAAATAAGAATAAAAGGTAATATCCTGATTTTGGTTTCTTGAAAATGTTAAGGTTACACATTTTGTGTTTTTTGAAATTATAATTTAACTATAAAGGTTGTGGTGCTACTTGAGCAAATACGGAAATAAGAAAAAAGAAATAATGAGATTGTGAGGCTAAATGACAGTATCTATAATAATAAAAGGGTAATATGCAAATTGTCCAAACAACCGAATAGCAGAACGACCAACCGTCCTGACGACCTTCTGGACGACCATGCTATGACATGCACTGGTGCCAGGCTGGCCAAGGTGGGTGCGATGCGATTGGTTGGGGGGCCCCACCATCGCCCCAGGATTGCCTCGCATAGGGAGGCCCAGGTCACCCTCTGTGGGCGATCGATGGGGGGGGGGGGGGGGTGCTCTGAGATCGATTGCTCCAAAGAGGGAGGCCCAGGCCACCAGCCGGCAGGGTGATCGATTGTAGGGGGAGGCCAAGGCTACCCCACTGGCAGCCACAGAGGGAGACCCAGGCCACTGGCCAGTGACACTGTGGCACGTGTGAGGGGCCGGCCAGCAATCGCCCCGCAGAGGGAGGCGACCAGTGGCGGGGGAGGGGAGCAGTGCCACACAGATGGCAAGCAGTGGCAGCAGCAGGGGTGGGGCCAGCTGCTGGCAGCTGGGGTAAGGAAAGCCCTGATAGCCAGCCATGCCTAGGGACCCTACCTGAGGGGTCCCGGATTGCAAGAGGGCGCAGGCCGGGCTGAGGGACACCTCCCCTCTGCATGAATTTTGTGCACCACATCTCTAGAGGGTTTTATAAAACTTCCTCTTATATAACCTGTAGATTACTGTAGCTATCTGTAGATTTGATCTTTTATAGGTAAGTGTAGATTTTATTCTTAAATATCATTTACTGCCACCTTAGAACTGAATAGAATTTTAACAATACTTTTCCGAAAAAAAAAACACAAGAAAAACCAAAAACTTTTCTGAGACAAAAGACAACTCTGTTAGGTGAAAACTTGATTAAAATTAAAATTTTAGAAAAGACAGAAAGAAAGATGATGAAACTAGCATTTGTTTCCTTTTATGTATTAAGCGACTGGGCCTGGTGTTCTACACATTTCTAGGTTTGTGCCCTATAATTCTATGACAGGGATTTTCAACTGCTGTGCTATGGTACCCTGGTGTGTGGCAAGAGGCACACCAATGTGCCACCAGAATTTTTTAAATATGCAACACCTAACTAGTCAGAGGCACTGACAACAGCCAACAACAATAGCTGCCTGGTGTGAATGATCAAAATTATACCTTCTTTTTTTGTCAGATCAGCAAAAACATATTTTTGGTATATCGCAGAATTTTAGTAATTAGTTTATTGTGCTATGAGATGAAAAAGGTTGAAAACTGCTGCTCTGTGATACAGGAACTGCTAACATTACAATTTCACAAATGAGGTTACTAGGAATCAGAGAAGTTAATTACCTTGCTTAAGGTCGCACAGGCAATAAATGGTGGTCAGTAAGTGGTGGTCAGTAGTGGTAGAGCCTTATTTCTATCTGTGTGCTTTTTCCAAATTGTTTCCCTAAATCATGTATTTATTCTTAAGAACTTAAAAGAGTTTATGTCATATAATTGTATAGATTCTCAAGCAAATAAAGGCAGCACATTAACATGAGAAAAGCAATGCTCTAAGAATCAGAAAAGAAATCTTAAGTCTAGGCCCTCCTTTCTCATCTACTTACTAAGCTATGATGCCCTGGAAAAAAATAATTAAAATGGCAAGCCTTAGGAACTTAAGAGGGGAAGACGTGGTGGAGTGGGATGGGAATTCAAGTTGGTCCTAAGTGCTTTAATATATGCTGTGGGCTGAGTGTGCTTCCTTTCCCAACACCAATTCATATATTGAATCTAACACACAATGTGATGCTGTTTGGAGGTGGGGCCTTTGGGAGATGATTAAGTCATCTAGGGCTCTGAGGTTGGTGCTCTTACAAAAGAAGTCCTTAGAGAGCTCTCCCACCTTGTGAGAACCCAGTGAAAAGACTGTGTGGGAACCAGGATGTGGGCTCTCAGCCAGCACCTTCATTGCTAAGCTTCCCAGCCCCCAGAATTATGAGATATAAATTTCTGTTCTTTATAAACTACTCAGTCTCTGGTATTTTCTTATAGCAGCTTAAACAAACTAATACAGTGCAACTTTCAGTAAGTCAACTTTCAGTAAGTCTATGACTTCATACTCTTAAAAATACCAGATTAACAAATTTATATCACACTAAGAATGAACTAGAACCCAGATTTCTGAGTTTTAAATCTAAAGTATGCTTTGGCTCTATGATCTCTACTCTAATATTTTGAATCATTACTTCATTGTCATTTCAAGAGACATATGACATTCTTACCTATTAAATGGTGGGAAAAGGTATTATACCAAAAATAAATGTAAGTGATGGAAGAATGTTTCCCACTTCCTCCCAAATTGCTTATTACATGTAAAGATGATACATAAAAATATTTGTGATACAACATGAAGACTAATTTTTAAAATTTACTCAATGACTAAAGTTCAAATTAACATATTTTTTCCTTATTTAGGAAGAGACTTAACTATTAGATTATAAAAAATAACCCAAGTAAATTTTAAAAAACTTTTTACCCACTTAAACAGCTTTGACTCTGTGGGATATAGAACATACTCAGTTGAAAAAGGGAGGCAACTCTGGAAGCTCTGATCACTATTAAAAAATTATATACCCATCACTTTAGACAAAGTTAAGAAAATATAGAAAGGGGGAAAATTCCCTTTATTTCTTCAACAAAAGTTCTTTTGAAATACGAAATATAGTATTTCTTCAGAGCAGCGGTTCTCAACCTGTGGGTCACGACCCCTTTGGGGGTCGAACGACCCTTTCACAGGGGTCACCTAAGACCATCGGAAAACACATATATAATTACATATTGTTTTTGTGATTAATCACTATGCTTTAATTATGTTCAATTTGTAACAATGAAATTGGGGGTCACCACAAACTGAATTAAAGGGTCGCGGCATTAGGAAGGTTTAGAACCACTGCTTTAGAGAGAAAGATTAGAATCCAAAAAGTATGGATATTTCTTAAAGACATAAATAATGTATTGTTTATAAGTTTTTAAGGTGTTTATACATTTTTCAAGTCTCAAGTTATCTTACTATCCCAGTTGTAGGATTTATTAATGCAAAAGATACACATATGAAATTCTTTCGTATCCAAATACCATTGTTTTTTTATTTCAATACCAGGGTTTCTAACTAAATTATTACAGTCTTTGTTTATTGGCTCTGACATAACTGAACAACCATTAGTTGTTATTATTTTAAACTGTGTCTCATGGAATCAACATTGCATTGACAAAGTATTGTTGGAAAATTTTCCAATTGTCAATATCCAAAAGATAGTACATTTTTCCTAACAGCACAGCTTAAGAAAATATACTCAGAAATGGCACCATGTGAAATTAAAATTTGAAAATAATTAGGGTAGGCTAGATGATTACTAGTCATACTATATATGTATGTATATATGTATAGACAGAGTTTAGAAAATCAGAGTTAAATATACAAATTTATTTTAAAATAATCTACAATGGTTTATATTCTAACCTATGCTACTTATAGAATGCCAAGACAATGTCTGAAAATGAAGCATTACTTTGAGTTTCCCAGAGAATACCAATAACTGGACTGAGTTTTCTCTAACAAATTGACTATTAAACTAATCAATTTTTAACAAATATTTGTGGCTATATCAATACCATCTAATGAGACAAAAATGAAGTTATTTCCTATATTGGAATTATGACATACTTTTAAAAAGCATTACAATGCCTCAAAAACCATATAGACTCCCCATGAACCTTTGTAGAGAGTTATAATTTGATCAATAAAGATATTTAGAACATAACATAAAATAGAACATTTTAAAATGTTCACCTTCAGTTTATTTCATAGGTCACTGTTATACCACCTGATATGATAATTAAAAACATGCAAGCAGCTGGTACTACAGCTAAACAGATTAATGTAATAGTCTGTAGTCATATATGATGGCAAGGGGCTTGCCTCTTTGCAGAGGAGAAGGTCAGCTGCCCTTGGGAAAAGGGGGCAGGGTGGTAGTGAGAGAGTATTCCTTCTATCATGTGGCCTCATGCTACAGTCACTTAGTTAAACATCTATTGCAAACTGTTAATCAGCAAACTACTTTTCTTTCATACGCAGCAAGGGGTCTCTCGGTTTTAATGGTTTTATAAGGAAAATGGAAAGCTCATATCATCTGACAGAAAACATTAAAACTGGTCTCCTCCCAAAATTACAAGATCTAAAGCATAAAGCAATAATATCTTCTCAATTACTTAGAACATATGCAATCAATTTTTAACAAAAACTTCCAAAACAAGATCTAGTCTATTACCCAGGCATCAGATGGCAATCATACTGGTGCCTTAGGAGTTAAATGCAGCTATACTCTATCTTGAATCAATGAAGCAAAACAACAAAAGACACAAACACCAAGAAAAACTCCTAGCCTATGAAAAACAAATCTATGAACATTTAGGCACAAAGCTATGGATTAGGGTCCATCAATTTTAAACTTCAAAATTTTTTGTTAAAATTCCAAAAATCCATCTCTGAACTTACACTAATAGTAAAACATCTTCCTTTCATCTTTACTATGTGTACAATTTTGCTATACAAAGGCAATGTGTATCAGAGATCGAGAGTTTTAAGCCTCAGGGTAATAAGCGTGTTCTTAGCTTTCTGCTAACAGACAAAAGTTATTTTCCTGTAAGACAAATCTTTTTTAAGTCTTCTTTTTGGTATCTTTATATTGGAGCATATAAAAAATTTCTCTGTTACCAAAATGATGACAAGCTAAAAATCAGTTAATATTTTGAAATTTGCCGAAACCGGTTTGGCTCAGTGGATAGAGCGTCAGCCTGCGGACTGAAAGGTCCCAGGTTCGATTCCGGTCAAGGGCATGTACCTGGGTTGCGGGCACATCCCCAGTGGGAGATGTGTAGGAGGCAGCTGATCGATGTTTCTAACTCTCTATCGCTCTCCCTTCAACTCTGTAAAAAATCAATAAAATATATTTTAAAAAAAATATTTTGAAATTTAGCATTTACCACGTGACATTATCCCATTGACTCCTCATAATTGTGTTTTATTATTCCCATTTTAAAGATAAGGAAAGTGAGGCTAAAACTTGTCCAAAGTCTCCAAAGTATTTGGAGTCAGGATTTGAACCAACTCACAGTGTTTAGATATTACTAACAAAAACAAAACAAAACAAAACAAAACAAAACAAAACAAAACAACAGTTCTGGCCAATGTGACTTGAATGTCATCCCATGCACTGAGAGGTCGCCAGTTTGATTTCCAATCAGGGCACATGACCAGGTTTCAGGGCTCAGTCCCCAGTAAGGGACATGCAGGAGGCAGCTAATTAATGTTTCTCTCTCTCCCTCTTTCTTCCTCTCTCTCTGTAAAATGAATAAAAACATATTTTTAAAAAACATTAAAAAACAACAATAAGAAAATGGCGACTGTGTCCTCTTGAATCTGAAAATTTAGGACCAAATTAAAAGAAACAATGGAAAAATATAGGTTTAGGTGACCAATTCAAAAGTTAATAAAACCTCGGCATCTATACTAATAAAAGGGTAATATGCTAATTAGACCAGATGTCCTTCCGGACAAAGCTGCAGCGGTTGCAAGGGCCAATGGCTGGCAGCCACGCGGCCCCTCCTTCTGGGCCCCTCCTTCCGCAGAGGCGGCGCTGGGAGCGGAGGTGGCGCTGTGGTCCGGAGCCTCCAGAGGCTGGACAGGGTGCGACCCGCAGTGCCTCAACCTCCCACAGCCCCTCCCCCAGCCAGCCTGGCCGCAGATCGCCTCCCCCACAAGTGGGAAGGGGGTGGGGCCAGTGCTAAGAAGTGAGGGCTGAGGCAGCAGCAGCCGGGTAATGGGGGCGGCGCCTTCCCCTGATCCTCCCGGTCGCCTCGAGCAGAGGGAGGCCAGACTGCTGTTTAGAACATCAGTAGGACATCCCCTGAGGGCTCCCAGACTGTGAGAGGGGGCAGGCTGGGCTGAGGGAACACACACACACACACACACACACACACACACACACACACCAGTGCATGAATTTTCGTGCACCGGGCCTCTAGTATGCAATAAAAGGGTTAAATGAGGACTAAGGCTACAAAGTTGACAATTTACATGAGGTAAGCATAAAAGAATAATAATGATGCCATGCTTTGCCTTTAGATTTTCCAAAAGCTTTATCTTATACATTTTATCTCAGTCTTTAAAACAGCTGTGACAAGGCAGAATCCATTTAACAGATGACAAACTAAGGCTGATCATTATCCTGGACACAAGTATATGCAGCTTGAGTGTGTTCTTACCAGGCTGACAGCCAGAACTATTTAGCTGTGAAGGAAGGTCAGGATTTCTCAGGCATTTTAAGCAATATACAAAGGTAGAATTGTTAGGATGTTTGAGGGTTGGAATATTAACATTTTTCCAATGACCTATTTCTAGTTAGTTTAAAAGAGCTATGATGGCAGGAAAAAAATCATTTTCATTTTCAAAAGTAAATTTTACTGACAATTCTGTTGCCATTGTACTGTGATTTTGCAACAATTCCTTGGTTTTATCAGTTAGACTTAATATGAAAATATACCCCAGAGCTGTGCTTCTATGAATTCTGCATTTAACCCAAGTGTCAAATTCACAAGTAAGCTCATTATATTGTAAGAACTATTGCCTACTGAATAGAAAAATATTCATTTCACACCTTAAATACTATAATACTATTTAATAACAGCACTGGCCTGCCAACTATTAAAAGCTTGTTTTTATATACTGTACCACCTGAGCTTTTTATCTTGCCTTTTTAATTACAATAATAAATTAATATCCTAACATTACAACACTGACAGGCATTGATTAAAAATATATTAGTTAACAACCTAGTATTTATTGTGCAAAGTTGCATTAGAAGTTCATTTTCAAAATATAATTATCATTCAATAAAACTAAGATCCTTTAATCTTCAAACTATTCAAGAAGACAATAAATTGCAAATACTGTGCATTCACATTAACACATTTCTCTTAATTTTACATTATGTCCATTATTTACAATAATTAGCTAAACTATAAATGTAATGTAAAATATATTTCACCAACAAAATTTATATACATATAGATTTTCCTTCCTTTGAAATACATCTTTATTTCCCTTTTGTCTTGGTTATTTTTTATTGTATTTATATCTAATAATATCACCACCATGGATTTCACATGAATTATCATATTAACATACCTCAGTTACATGCCAACTCATGAATCTTTACTTAACTATCATTTATATTCTCCTTTTTATTTGGAGTGATCAGCTACAACATGTTCAGATAGAGGATTCTACCTATTATTTAATATGTCAAATTCCAAGTTTATATCACACTTCAGCACTAAAAGAAGGATTTGGAGAATTCTAACATTTATAAGCTAGGACAGATACCGTGAAAATATAATGACAACATATGAGCTTGACTGCTGTGATAATATCTTCTAGAATACCGTGGGAACACAAGCCTTTTGTAGTATCCATGACACTAGAGCAACTGGTTATTTATACAGACCCCAACCGGTACAAAGTAAAGATGTCAAGTGTTTCAATTACCAGCTCATTTTTTGGAATTCATAAACCAATTGTAAAAAATTTCACATTTACTATATTCTTATTAAGTGCTTATTGTATACTAGTCCCTACTCTAGATGTTAAAAGCTTGCCTAGGATCTGAGGAAACAAATAATACAGTTCCCATTAGGGATATAGAGTATGTATGCAAATAAAAATATAAAAATTCTAAGCATAAATTCCATATTTATTATATAAAAAGAATGACAGCTTAACATTCAAATGAGTTTCCAAGCGTACAATGGTTCTTGCATATATTTTATAGTGTCATTACACAAGTATCAGAACCAATTAACCATAAGGACAGTGTACTCCAATTATTTATTCAACAATCTGCTTTGCTATCTATAATGCCAAAATGTACTATTATTGAATCTGCACTTTTTCCCCAAAAAGTAAACCTAGTTCTTATATCATTTTAGTTCACTATATAAATTTTCCAATATTGCTGGAAATACTTTCCTCTTTCTTCTTTCTAGGTTTCTCTGTTATGCAGGTACAAATTCCATAAAGACTCCAGAAAATTCAAGTTAAAAGGAGAATATGTATTAACAAAAGACTAGATAAAATACATTATTTTCTTAACTAGTGTATCCTTTTTTAAAATTCACTAATTGAGACCATAACTACCCTGTTTGCTGACAAGCCAAACAGGATATTAACAAACAGCACTTAATGTAACCACAGATTACATTTCATACTCTATACATTTTACATTGCTCATAAACAGTACTCTCCATTTTAGCCGAAAACTTAAACCAAAAAAAAAAAGCCTTTAGTACTATCAAAGATATACTGGGGGAAAAAAAGGATTATAATGAAGCTTAATACTACACATATATTCATTCCAATTATCCTAACATAGGTTAACAACAGATATCTACAATAAGTCCATTCATTCAAGAATTAAGAATGTTGCATTTTCCATTACTCAATAAATCTGCAGAACAATCATATCTTAATATTCTTTACATTTGTCATAATTTTAAAGTAAAGGTAGTAGTTCCTTACTACTGTAAGGTTAGAGTCCCATAAGATTAGTTATTTTGTACATTATCTTGTAATATTACATATCTATGTATTCATCACCTACCTATAGGAATTAAAAGTCCCATCAGAATCTAAAGTAGAACTTGTTCTTCTTCCATTTTTATTTGAGTCGCCTGGAAAAAAAATTTAAAAACACTGAAATAATGGATATTAGAAAACTGAATATTTCCGTTGAAAAGCTACTATGTGAGAGTCCTATGCAGTATGTTGGGTCAAAAGGCGGATATCCCCTTATCCGTCCCCCAAATGTATTTTATAATCAGAGCCCATGAGGCCAAATATTTATACTGATGCTAAGAAATAACCAACACCACTGTTTCTAACTTGGATAGGAATATTGACAAAGTGACTGCTAACAGGAACAAATGAAGTACAGTACAGATATTTTCTTCTTATGCATCACAGGCAAGCCAATATTTATAAAGCACTTAATCAACAAAGGGCAACTTTTTGTTAGTGACCAAGTCACCCTCCCTGATCACTGGGCACAGTCAAAGAGAACAGGCAGAGAGCAAAACTGGAATGTTTCCAGCCCCCAGTTCACCCTATCTAAAAACTTGGTAAACACAGAAGTAAAACAGAAAGCAGAATTGGGAGGTGGTGAATAATAATGTATTCTAGTGAGCTTTAAATACATCTTAATATTCTTCCCAAAGCTTTAGGTTTTAACTGTGGGCAAAAGTTCAGCAGTTTAAAAAATGAAAAAAATAACTTTGAAAAGTATTTCTGCCTCATGTGGTAATATCAAACATTTAGGGGAAAAAAACACATTTTCTCTCAAGAAACTGGTATACTCATAAAATCAGATTTAGAACCAATTCATACCTATCAGTTTAAAATTATAGAATAAAAATAAATTTGCTAAAGGAGTTTAAAAATGCTCACCAATGCCACAATATACATATTCTTATTGACTATTTTAATAGTTTAAATTTTTAAATACATACTGCAAAGTATAGTTTTATGAAACCACAGTATACTACTATAAAACATATTTATTTTTAGAAACAAATTAAGAAGACTAGAATCTGATTACATTTTATACTCCTAATTCCTGTAATGTAACTTCCAAACATCAGGTAATATTCATTTTTATGATATTTAAAGCTTAATAATTTACTGATACATCCAATTTTAATTTATACTTTTAATCCACTTTGAACAACCTACGGTGCCACTGGAGATCATCACAGTGGTCCTGGTTAAGTCAAATAGTAATTACAGAGCTTTCACTTTAAAGATGAGATTATTTTTAATTATTGAGTATAGTACTTAGGTACCATACTTATATAATTATGCCACTCATTAAATGGTTATTGAAAGCTGAAATGTAATTTTAATGACAGCTACCTATTTTTATTTACACATTTTATAGTTGACAGATTAGTCAAGAATGCTGATTCTCTTCAAAATCTTTGCAGCTGCACCCAAGTTTTAGGAGGATGAGAACTGGACAGAGCCCACTTGTACTTTTATCTCTGTATTTTCAAAATGTATTTTCAGATTTCTTCGATTAAACAAAAATCCTAAAATGGATCACAGGGCTCAAAAATGTTGATAATTATAATAGAAGAAAATAAATCAAAAACAGTTAAGATCATTCTAGCTGGGTATACTTTGTTAAATCTTTGAAAATATGGGTACTATAAATTGACTCACTCAATATACTTCATTTCCTTTAAAAATTAATAGTTTTACAATAAATAAAAAATGTTAAGGAAAATTAGTCTCTGTCTTGCTAAATGAAAATTTCCTACAACACATGTTATTTAACAGCTTGCAGACATTTCCTGTGAAACACTCTATAATCAGCATAGAATAAGTACATCATATATTGAAATATATGAGCCTTCTTTCTCTTTAAAATTAAAGATTATGATTACTTAAATATATAAAATCTCACCAATGGAACATTTCTTGCCTTTTGCTGATATTTACAGATCAAACATAAAATCCTTCAAATAATTAAGACTTATAGTTTTTAAAAAAACAAACTTAGGTTTTGTCATAATACATTACAAAAGTGTTCTTCATTTTATACCTGCTTTGAAATTAATATATCACATTAAATGTAACTTCAAAGCCTGGTAATAAGAGGAAAAGGCAGTTTTTCTTTCTCAAAAACATACTAAATAAGGAGTACAATTGTTTCTCTAAACAATATTAGAGAAAAGATTTCAGAGTTTGCTATACGAGGAAAAGGCAATAAAGTTTTGAAGTGGGAAAAACTGCTTTGTTCCTTCAATCCTCTAGTTGAAATTAATTATAGCAAATGTTTATGAAAACATCTGTTCCTGACAGTTATAAATTCTTAATTTTAGTATGGACGATTCCAGACTCTTATTTTGGAAGAATATTGTCTGACAATTGAAAGGTTTACAAAAACACAGACAGAATTTGTAATTCTGGAAAATTGTATATAGAGTGTGCTATATCCTATGGAGACTTTCATTTGTTTGAAACATTTGGAGGCGTTAGTAGGAAAAATCAAAGACAAACAGAAAGGCTCATCTTTCATTTTTAAGCTGCTTTACAATAAAAACATATCTATAACACAAGAAATAACAAATAAGAATTAAAAACAAATATTACTTTACTATCAACCTAATTTTGAAGTAAAGTATAATAAACTAAGTATTAACTTTACCAGGGATTTTAATAAGTCTAATGCTAATAATCATGGGAAGGTATGTGTAGTGTTCCCTAAAAATAACAACAGAGGGTGCAAGAGAGTTTAATATAATGTTTTTAGTTGTTCTTGATTCTAGAACAAAGTTACCAGGTAGAAGCAGTACTGTTAACAAGGATGCATAGGTTGTTTTTAGAACACTCTTTCTCTCTCTTTCTCACAGACACACACACAAATACATTATTAAAGTAATCTTACACAAAAACCTTTAAATGATCAAAGAACACAAATACTTAAATGTTGAGATAACAGGCTTCCTTTCACTTGCTTATTAACAATAAAGTAAATTTTTAAAGTACAATAGTGATTTTAAAGGTATTTCAATATTTAACAAACTAATCAATAAAATAATCTGGATTTATTAACTGAGTAAATTTTTAATGCATAAATTATATACAATATATAACATACATATTGTGTTACTATGTAATATAACATTGTTCAACATTATATATTTATAGAAATAGTTCATTAATTACTTGGGACCATTACAGTTTGAAATTTATATAACACATTTATTTCTTGTTAGTGGTAAGTTTGTAAAATGAGTTCATAATATTCACAATTAGAATGCTGATTTCATATGAGGATACAGAAAGCACCGTATTTTTCACTAGTAATTTCTAATACACCTGTATCTAACTTATTAAGCCAAAAATATGTATAGTGTTGACATATTTCAAAATATGAAAATCTAATTCCTTTCTCAGTTTTAGCACTTACTGCAGTCATGTTTAGTGAAGGGCACTTATAGCATCTATCTGTGCACTGTTAGATCACACTAAATGAAAGTTTACAACAGATTCTATGGTGCTTTTTATGCACAAATATCTGCTTAATGAAAGGAGAACCAGAGATTTTAAGCTAGGTTAGGTTAAAAAGAACCAGCACATTGCTGTGAATGAGCACATGAAGTCAATCGTGTCTTTGGTGCAAATCTAAAAGACATCAAATTTTAGGTATCACGTCACACTAGGTATGAATTCTGATAACTATTACATAATAAAAAGGGTTTATCTCTGCATTGTAAAAGAAATGTCACCAAGTATGTGTGATGAATATTTAATAGTAAGAGGGGGAAAAAGATCTGGTTCACACTGAAAATAAAGCTATGGGTAACCACATTTCAGTTGTGACAGGAAAAGATGGTACAAATGTTAGTATAAAGACCTATAAAACCTTTTATGTCTTTTAAATGAACTGGTATTACAACTGAAAAGTTTTAGTTACATTTACAATCCCATTTTAAGTAATGATTTTCTAAAAATCTATGAATTAAGTATATTCATATGTTGACACAAGGTCAAGGCAAAGCATAAGACTCAGCATCATTTGTGAAGACAGTAGCCACACTGATTTATTTCAGGAATCAGTTAAACAACAATCTCTCCAGACAAATTATTTATGCTAAAATCCAGGACCACTCATTAGGTCTAAGAACCAGCACTCAAGTAAATACAGAAAATCTGTGTATTTAGTAATTTTCCATTTTCTCTATTATTGTCTATCTACATTCTAATGATTTAATGGTCTTATTTAGCTCTCTATGTAATATTTTCAAATTATTTTTTAGATAACAAAAACTCAAATATAAAACAGAAATGTATAGGAACTATCTTAAATAAGTAAATTTCGAGTGGACAATTTTAACTTAAGAAAATAAAATTTTTGTTATTCCTATTAAATCATTAATAGAATTCGTTAAAAAAGAAAGCAGTTACATCAACAGAGTGGTGTAATATACAACTCCAAATTATCCTCCCTCAGAAACATTGAAAGCAAGCACTGAAAACAACTTTGGAACAACTCTGGAAAATAGTGAAAGATTTACAAAAGAACAAATGAACAATGAATTAAGAAAGGCAGCTTGGCCGAAACCGGTTTGGCTCAGTGGATAGAGCATGGGCTTGCGGACTGAAGGGTCCCAGGTTCGATTCCGGTCAAGGGCATGTACCTGGGTTGCGGGCACATCCCCAGTGGGAGATGTGCAGGAGGCGGCTGGTCGATGTTTCTCTCTCATCGATGTTTCTAACTCTCTATCTCTCTCCCTTCCTCTCTGTAAAAAATCAATAAAAATATATTTAAAAAAAAAAAAAGAAAGGCAGCTTGAAAGCTTTGTGGCATTTTTACTTGCCCTTGCCTTAGCCCCTCCCCTATGCAGCAGCAGTTCTGAAGAGGAAAACTAGTTCCCAGCATGAGAACCTAGTATCTGGAGGTTCCAGGGGCGGCAGAACCAATCATATTTGCAAATAATTGTGTAAATCTGTTCTATTTTGAAGGACTTAAGATACTCATCTCTTTTGCATCTAACTAAAAAAAAAAAATTAAAAAAAAAAAGATGGTGGGCATTGCTTGTCAAAACACTGTAAGCCAAACAAACGCAGAAGACTGGGGCAAAGATTACAACTGAAACATAAAATAGACCACATAAGGCCTGGGAGCAACAGCTTATGAAAAATTTTGGAGGAAATCAGGACATTCAAAAGCACCAAGATATACAGGGGAAGTGGAAGGCCATGCACATGCCCAAGACAAGCTGCATGATCAGGAAGAAACCGAGAAAACCTTAAGCTTCCAAGTTAAGTTGATCACTCAAATGAGTACAAGCCTGACTAACAAACGAAGGACTGTCATAGCACAAAGCCAATCTGCAAAGACAAAGAAATCTTTATTTTTTATTTTGCTTTTGTTTTAAGTACTGGCATTCAAGGAAACCTCTGTCAAAACTCTAGCAGAACACATACTAAGAAATAAAAACTGCAGTGACTACATATGTCAAGGTCTAAGTATTTGCAAAAATACTTTGAGAAAGTCACTAGACACATACACTATAACAGTTTTAACACTATAAAAATAGCAAACCCTGGGGAATGGGGGAATCTGATATGCAGAGTTACTAAATTATAATATTCAAATATCCAGTTGTCACACAAAAATCAAAAAGGATACAAAGAAACAGGAAGCATGACTCATCAAAGGAACAAAAATAAAGTGACAGAAACTATCCCTGAGGAATCTAGAAATTAGATTTGCTAAACAAAGATTTGAAAACAACTTTCTTAATGATGCTCAAAGAGCAAAACAAAACTAATCAAAATCATAGATAAAGGAAAGGAAATCAGGTAAACAAATGAATGAACAAAATAAGAAAATCAATAAAAATACAGAAATAATAAAAGGAAACAATTTCTGGAGCTAGAAAATACAATAACTGAAATAAAAAATTCATTAGAGGAGCTCAACAACACATGTGAGTAGGTAGAAGACAGAAACAGCAGACTTAAAGATTGGGCAATTGAAATGATCAAGCCTGAGGAGCAAAAGGAAAAAAGGATGAAGAAAAGTGAACAGAGCCTGTGAGACCTGTATGACAACATCAAGCACATCAACATATGCTTTATGAGAGCCTGATAAGTAAAAGAGAGAAAAGGGCAATTCTGTTACTTAACTGCTCAATATCTAAGTTTCCTCATCAGTAAAATGGAGAAGAAAATTTTTACCAGAAAGTGTGGTTATAAGAATTAAATGAGATAAGTACAGGTAAAGTGGTTAGTATAGATTATAACACAATGTAAGTCCTCAATAAGTGCCACCTATCATTTTCATAAACACTTTAGTTAATGTATTTAAGATACTGGAACCAGTGGAAGAATAAAAGAAAAAGACTATTAATTCTGCTTATAGAGAATAAGCTTATTCATAATTTAAGTTGAAAATTGCAACTTTATTCTCTTAGTAATTAAAAACATTCCTGATTCTTTTTTAAATTATCAAGAAGTGTCTTTCATGAATTATAGAAGGACTAGAAGCCCGGTACACAAAAATTTGTGCACTGGCGGGGGGGGGCGGTTCTCAGCCCAACCTGTGCCCTCTCATAGTCTGGGACCCCTCAGGAGATAACCACCTGCTGATTTAGGCCCACTCCCCTGGTGGCAAATGGCACGCCAGATCCCGCGGTGCCTGCCCCATCTCCCCCAGTCACACACGGCAGGCCCGGATCCCGCGCTGGGGCAGGCGGCGGCTTGGGATCTCTCTGCCGCCCGCCCAGGGCAGGGCAGCGCAGCAAGATCTGCCTGCAGTATGCAAATTTAATGGCCATCTTTGTTGGGTTAATTTGCATACTCTTCTGATTGGCTGATGAGCATAGCTAAGGTATTGCCCACGCAGGGCGGCGCAGCAGGATTTGCCTGCAGTATGCAAATTTAACGGCCATCTTTGTTGGGTTAATTTGCATACTCTTCTGATTGGCTGATTAGCATAGCGAAAGTACGTTCAATTAGCATCTTTGTCTTTTATTAGTGTAGATGGCATGAAAAATTTGTGGTATCCTTTTAATATCCTTCCTGATGGCGATTATACCAAATATTGAATATAATATATAGGGTGGGGCAAAAGTAGGTTTACAGTTGTTTGTATAAAAAATACAATGATTAATAAATAATACAAGAATAAACTATGCTTTTGTATACTCACAAGTGTAAACCTACTTTTGCCCCACCCTGTAAACAAAGAGAGTGGAGAAATAGTAAATTTTTATTGATTTCAGAGAGGAAGGGAGAGATAGAAACCTCAATGAGGAGAAAGAATCATTGATTGGCTGCCTCCTGCATGCCCCCTACTGGGAATCGAGCCCGCAACCCTGGTCATGTGCCCTTGACCAGTATCGAACCTGGGACCGTTTGGTCCACAGGCCGACGCTCTATTCACTGAGCCAAACCAGCTAGGGCATAGCTATTGTTTTAAAATCTATGAAGCCATTGAAAGTTGTTTTACATTAGTATTAAACCATATGTTATATGTAAATTATAGAATAAAGTATGTTTATTCTGCCAAAGTTAAATAGCTAACCAATATCTGTAATACCAAACTACCCACTAAGACAAGATGACCCAATTTCTAACTATAAGGGTGAGTACACTCAGGTCAGGAAAAAATGTTTCATGACTACATTAATTTGTAGTTAGGTTTAAATATACATTATACTTTAATTCAAACAACTTAAAACACTTTAAATATAGATATGAGTAAGATAAGAACTTTAAAATACTTGCTTATAGAAATTTGTGCACGGGGGATGGGGGTGAGAAGAGGTCCCTCAGCCCAGCCTGCACTCTCTTGCAATCCGGGACCCCTCGGGGGATGTCCGACTGCTAGTTTAGGCCAGATCCTACAGACATCCCTCTCGCAATGCGGGACCGCTGGCTCCTAACAGCTCACCTGCCTGCCTGCCTGATCACCCCTAACCGCCTCTGCCTTGACCCCCGCTGTGGCAGCTTCGTCCGGAAGGATGTCTGGAATAACGTCCGGAAGGTCGTTCAGCTGCCCGGTCTTATTATGCTTTTATTATTATTATAGACAGTTCAAACTTATAAAAATAATACTTGAGTCTGACCTGAGTGGCTCACTGGTTGAGCATCAACCTATGAACCAGGAGGTCATGGTTCAATTCCTGGTCAGGGCACATGCCCAGGTTGCAGGCTTGATCCCTAAGGCAGGAGGCAGCCGATCAATGATTCTCTCTCATCATTGATTTCTCTCTCTCTCTCTCTCTCTCTCACTCTCTCTCCCCACCCCTCTCCCTTCCTCTCTGAAATAAATAAAAATATTAAAAAAATAATAATACTTGAGAGCACATTTTATCAATAACTCACAGTTTTGTATGTTTAAGGACAATGTAAAGGCATGGGTAAATAAGTAAGAACCACTGCTCACAGGTAACAGCTAAATGAAGGCACAGTGTATTAGGGGGGAAAAAAGGAATTTTCCTTGCCAAATAGGCCTATAAGTTCATAGCAAACAGCAGAAACGTATAGGATTTTTAAAAATCCAGCTGAATATAGCAAATTATAATTATAATTATAGATCACACAGGGAGAACAAAGGGTAAAATATTTAACTGCAGCAGTGTTTGACTATATTCTACGCAGTGAGAAAACCTGAAGTCATTTTCAAGGCCCACCATTTCTTACTTCTTTTCAGTCGGGTCAAGTTTCTAAGCTTTCTAAATCTCCGTTTTCTGGCTGATGAAAAGAAAATAGAATTCCGCCAAGTCTCCTCTCTACTTACTCCAGGACTTCTGTGAGGATCAAATGAGATGAGGCACGGGAAAACGCTTCACAGATATTTGGTTAAAGTATAAAATGTTTCCACCTGGCTATGAAGCAAGTCATGTTCCTGGGCTGAAGAAACTCCAAGGAGGCTAGTCGCTAGGGAGAGGAAGCCAGGTATTGCTATGTGATGTCATTACCTGGTGCCCACAGTGACCGTTTCCAAGATGGGCTTGGCTGTGGGCTGCATTTTGTACCATGGGGTCTCGGCAGTGTCGGCTGCGATTTGGTGGGCTGTTGCTCTGGGGTGGTGGCAGGGCCTGTGTCCCACTTGGGGGAAGTCAAGTGTTGCTTTGTGGGCACCGGGTCCATGGTGCTGTTTCTCGGTAAATGGCCAGTGTGCGTCATGGCAGCTCCTGCATTGAGTGTCTGCGCCCTGGTGGTCAGTGCGCATCATAACAACCAGTCGGACAGACACTTAGCATATTAGCCTTTTATATATATACTAGAGGCCCGGTGCACAAAAATTTGTGCACTCGGGGGGCGGGGGGAGGGGGGTCCCCCAGCCCGGCCTGTGCCCTCTCGCAGTCTGGGACCCCTCAGGAGATAACGACCTGCTGGCTTAAGCCTGCTCCCGGGTGACAGAGGGCAGGCCCAATCCCTAAGTGCAGCCCCTGGTCAGGCTCAGAGCAGGGCCGATTGGGGAGTTGGGGCGCCGCCCCGTCATGCACAGAGCAGGGCGGATCGGGAGGTTGCAATGCCACCCTCAGTCACGCTCAGGGTAGGGCCGATTGGGGGATTGG